>NW_023270854.1:16222188-16398188 GCF_011800145.1 Mirounga leonina
GAATAGCCAGGTGGTGTTCAAATTTCCAACTGTCTCATAAATGTCATATGCTTTTTTACAGTTTGTTTCGGAATCCAAAGGAGGTCCCCATATTCTATAAATCTTAAACTCCTAGGGAATTCTGGATCAAAACAAAAGCCAGAACAAAATTGGATTTCTCTATCCCTACTTTATATTTTATGAAATTGCAATAGTGGAGAGGGTATTTTTTTCTTATTAAAATAAACTATCAAAAGCAATGTCGCTAGTAGTTATGAAAGCTATTTCCATGGGCCCCAGGTTTCTAGCCTCACAACTAGAAGCCCTTGGCAATTTGACTGCCCAGCAATGTTGGCAGGCGAGTCATTTCCCACTGGGGTCCGTCGGATTGTAGTGTTCCTCCTGTAAATGCCACCCACCCTCAAGATCCTCTCTGAGGCCTAAGTCAGAGGGGTCAGGTGCCAAATCAGCCATCAGGGGGCTCCCAAGAATTCCGTGAACTTTGGGGTTGCCCAAAGATCCAACTTGGTGCATTCTAATACAGATCGTAAACATGCCAGGCGGGGACTTGTCTCCTCACTCACAGCACATTCTGCCAGCAGAATAGACCAGGCCTCCGGGAGATGTGGCTCCCCGAGATGAGCTGGAAAAAGACAAGGTTAGCTGTCAACTGCCCTTTGAAGGATTTGAGGTTAGCAGCCCTCTCCCCCACCCAGTGGTCCTCCTAACAGATCCACTAACTCCCCTAACAGGGACCACACTGTAAAATAGATAATGTTTGGAAGGCCTGTCACTATGCACTCATGAATTGTGCACGCCAGTGGGTCATACAATCCTGAGGCACCAGGGTAAAGTTACAAGTCTACAAGGGTATCATGATAACACAAAGACAATTACGATGTGAAAAACTACACACTGTGATTTTACCCAAAAAAGTGAACATTATAACCGAAATTGCATTAAATTTGCTAGGTTACGGTTTTCCTATGATCATCGGTATAGAAAATACATGGAGGACAAGACCCCAAAAATCCAGGTTGTTTTTTTTGTTTGTTTTTTTGTTTTTTTTCTGAAAAGGTATATCAGAGGGTGATTATTGTGCTACTAGGTAGGCTATCACAGAACCCTTTTATATAGTAAACACTCAGAACTCTTCTTTTTTTTTTTTTTAAAGATTTTTATTTATTTATTTGACAGAGAGAGAGATAGTGAGAGCAGGAACACAAGCAGGGGGAGTGGGAGAGGGAGAAGCAGGCTTCCTGCCGAGCAGGGAGCCCGATGTGGGACTCGATCCCAGGACCCCGGGATCATGACCTGAGCCGAAGGCAGACGCTTAACGACTGAGCCACCCAGGCGCCCAACACTCAGAACTCTTTCACGTATTAAGCACAGAGAAGTTGTACATCTTAAACATTCACAAAATCAGATTCACACCCCTTGCCGGGGGGACAACATCCATTACATAAACGAGGCCACGCCTGCTTTCGCTCATCACCCACAGAATGAACCCATCCATTCTTCCGGGTTGTACCAGAACATTCATGGCCCTGCAGGCATTGGTCCCAGCAGGTGCTGCTTCAGTTCCTGACATGGTTTCTCAATGCACAGCGTCAGGGCCAGCCCAGTGACGAAGGTCAGCAAACAGTGTCCAGAGAAAAGATAGAACTGGAGAGAAAAAGGGGCAGAGTGGATGCAATCTCACTACCAGATTCCCGGCTGTACGAAATGCATCTGTAAGACAGAGTGCCCTGAACATTAAAACTAGAATAAATACAATCAAAGAAAGATATTATCCTGAAGCGCTCCCTCAAGTAAAACAAAGGGCAACAGGCTCCCCGAAACAACAACAGAACCCACTACTCCCCCAGCCAGTGACTCTGTGGCTCCAGCAGAGTCACACCAGAGCCGAGAGCGGGGACTCACCATGTTGGTGTCAGTGAAGTGGATCAGCGTTTCTTGAAGCCCATTGTAGAGCATGATGAGGATGGGGTGCACCAAGTAGCAAGCGTAACTGATGCTGGCCAGGAGAGTCCAGAGCCGGCAAGAAAGCAGCCGGTCCACCAGACCTGGAGGGAACCGACAGCGAGGTTTATGGAGCCTCGGGCGCCTCTCTGGCTCCACGGGGACATCCCCGTTCCCTCGACGCCCCGCTCCTGAGTGTGTGAACCTCCTCTAAGAAGGTCTTTATTCTGGGCGCCTGGGTGGCTCAGTTGGTTAAGCGACTGCCTTCGGCTCAGGTCGTGATCCTGGAGTCCCGGGATTGAGTCCCGCATCGGGCTCCCTGCTCGGCAGGGAGCCTGCTTCTCCCTCCGACCCTCCCCTCTCTCATGTGCTCTCTCTCTATCTCATCTCTCTCTCAAGTGAATAAATAAAATCTTTAAAAAAAAAAAAGATGAGGGGCGCCTGGGTGGCTCAGTTGGTTAAGCAACTGCCTTCGGCTCAGGTCGTGATCCTGGAGTCCCGGGATCGAGTCCCGCATCGGGCTCCCTGCTCGGCGGGGAGTCTGCTTCTCCCTCTGACCCTCCCCACTCTCATGCTCTCTCTCTCTATCTCATTCTCTCTCTCAAATAAATAAATAAAATCTTAAAAAAAAAAAAGAAGGTCTTTATTCTTCTCATTTTTAAGAGAATGTGCCCAAAACAAAGACAAAAGAAAACAAGACAAAAAACACTTCCCTTTGCGGGAATACGAAAAAAATAAGAGATGCTAATATAGAGTTTAGAGTCGCCCGGAACACAAGACATGCCACGTGTAAGACGAGGTGCGAAGTCCTTCCGCCAGCTTCGGTTCTGGCTCCAGATGCAGCACAGGATCCGCTGGGCCTTGGGACAAGGCAGTGGCATCGCCAGGCCCGGGACTTGTCCTCTGTTATGGAGGAGCTTGTGTTTGGCCAGCTTCTAGTCCCTTTCAGGACAAATATTCTGTAACTTGCTATAACTTCTAGAACTGTGCTGTCCCACATGGTAGCCACTACCTACTTTAGGCTGTTTAATTTAAATTCATTCAAATGAAGTGCAATGAGACATCCTTCTCTGCACAGGACTTCCTGCTCTCTGTAGTGGGTTAAAGAGTGGTCTCCCAAAAGCTATGTCCACCTGGAACCTTGGTCTACTTGGAATGAGGGTCTTTGCAGATGAAATGAAGGTAAGGAACTCGAGATGAGATTATCCTGGATTAGAGTGGACCTCAAATCCAAAAATGAGTGTCCTTATAAGAGACAGAAAAGGAGAGGAACTGGGTGAAGGCCATGTGAAGACAGAGGCAGAGAGTGGAGTGATGCACACACGGGCCAGAGAATTCGGGGCTTGCTGGCAGCCATGGGGGTGGGGGGTGGGGATGGAGAGAGCACGGAACAGATCCCCACAGGGCTTCTGGTAGGACCTTGCCAACACCTTGATTTGGGGTTTCTAGTCTCCAGAACTATGAGAGAATCAATTTCTGTTGTTTTAAGCCAAGAAAAGAAAGAAAGAAAGAAAGAAAGAAAGAAAGAAAGAGAGAGAGAAAGAAAGAAAGAAAGAAAGAAAGAAAGAAAGAAAGAAAGAAAGAAAGAAAGAAAGAAAGAAAGAAAGAAAGAAAGAAAGAAAGAGGGCGCCTGGGTGGCTCAGATGGTTAAGCATCTGCCTTCGGCTCGGGTCATGATCCCAGGGTGCTGGGATCGAGTCCCGCATCGGGCTCCCTCCTCAGCGGGGAGCTTGCTTCTCCCTCTCCCGCTCCCCCTGCTCGTGATTTCTCTCTCTGTCAAATAAATAAATAAAATCTTCACAAAAAAAGGGGGGGGCACCTGGGTGGCTCAGTTGGTTAAGCGACTGCCTTCGGCTCAGGTCATGATCCTGGAGTCCCGGGATCGAGTCCCATATCGGGCTCCCTGCTCAGCAGGGAGTCTGCTTCTCCATCTGACCCTCCCCCCTCTCGTGTGCTCTCTCTCTCTCAAATGAATAAATACAACCTTTAAAAAAGAAAATAAATAATAAAAAAAAGAAAGAAAGAGGGAAAGTGAGAGAGAGAGAGAAAAGAAAAGAAAACAGAAAAGAAAAAGAAAAAACTTCTGTCTCTCCTTTCCATGAACCTCATCTCGAGTTGTTTCAGTTGCTCAGGACAAAATCTTTGGTGCATCCCAGATTCTGTTCTTCCTCCCATATCCCACAGAGCGCTGCCAATCTACCCTTAAAACTACCTATCTCATATTGAACCCTTTCTCCCCATCTCCTCCGCAAACCCCCTCATCGAATCCACCATGGATTCCTCCTCCATGGACCACTACAGTGGCTTCCTAAGGGATCTGTTGGTCTCTCTGCTCTCCTTCTTGCTGTCCTACAGTCTCCATGCAACATCTAAAGTAATCTTTTAAATCACAGGTCAGATGATGTTACATGACGTTCAAAATAAAACCTGAATTTTTCCCCATGGCCGTGAAGACCCTGCATGACCTGACTACCACTTTCCTCAGTCGGTAGAATGCGTGACTCTTGATCTTGGTGTTGTGAGTTCGAGCCCCAGGTTGGGTGTGGAGATTACTTAAAAATAAAATCTTAAAAAAAGATAATAGAGTGACCATAAAACTATAAAACCAATAATATCTGAATTAACAACATTAAGTCAATGTGATTAGTAGTTGGCTGGAGCCAAATTGTAGCTCGCAACATGAACAGGATATTGTTTGCTTTAGGAATGTTCTTTTGTGTTTGGTTTACCTGTGCTCTTTGCTGACTTAATTTTTCTACAACTAGACATTTCTAATCTGGAGAAAATCCCTTTCTTTCCATTTAAGCCCCTTCTGCTTGACTTTTCCACACATTGACAGACGGACTCAGTAGAGACAGTTTCCCCGCTTATCAAAGGGCTGAGGGGATCTTGGGAATTACTCAGTCTATATAGCCTTAGGTAAGGAAACTGAGGCCCAGGGTGAGCGCGACCAGAACTTTTGTCTCCAGCACTGGTATTTTGTTCTCACTGCGTGACCCTGTCTTCCTCCTCCAGCTTCAAAACTAGCTTCATTGGAAAGGCTGCAGATTTTTCTTTCAGAACCTGCATTTGCACATAAACCAGGGTAAAAATCTAAAACAGAATATGCGGGCAGTTCTCCCCCAGGACATAAACAAGTTGCTGTTTTTGAGTCAATTATCAGTCATTCACCAACCACTCCAGCAAATAAAAAAGCCCCTCTGTGTGCGCCATGTTTTCACGTTTGTCGCCTTTAAAGGGACACAGCATGAGCCCATGAGCAACAGCCTGTGCCTCATCATACCTCCGTAGCCTTCCCGACATGCCAGCATGACCCAGCCCACGGCCGCCGCCCACAGGGTCCGGTGGAGGGCCTGGTACAGAACAGCGGCCGGCGAGGAGGTGGCAGGGGCGTCATCCACCACGTACGCCAGGGCGACCACTATGAACAGGGTAGACAGGGAGCAAATCCACCCCAGCATGGCCTGCACCTACGGGGAGAGGAGCGACGTGGGTCAAGCCCATTGAGGACATGGCATATTTACTTCCTTTTGCACTAATTCAGTTTTTTCTCTTTTTAGTGTCACTTCAGGTATCTATGTGTAAACCTCCATCAGTGCCCAACTTGGACTAAAAGAGAAGGTTCAGACTAGTGGTTATGAGGGGCTAGGGTTGGGGTGGGGCAGGGGAGGGTGGGGGGCGTGACCGCAAAGAGTTAGCACAAGGGAGATCATCGTGGTGATGCCTTGCTTGTGGTAGTGGTTACACCACTCTCCATGTGCTAAAATGGCCCAAAACCATATACACACACAACTGAGTGCCCATAAAACTGGTGACTCCAAGCCCTGTGGATCCTGCTGATGTCAATTTCTTGGTTGCATGTTACCAGTGAAAGAAGCTGGGTCAATGGTACATAAGACCTTCTGTACTATTTTTGCAACTTGCTGCGAATCTCAAATAACTATTAAACGGAAGTTAGAAGGGAAAAAAGAAAAGATAATGTTCTGACCCACCTCTGACCTCCCATTCTGTTCCTTAACCTAATAAGGCTCCTGCATTGGTTCCGTGCCCACCAGCAATGCAAGGGCTTTTGGCTCAGGTCTGTCCCTGGGCTGCACCCTAGTCACTGGGCTCATAAGATGGCAGCAGGAATGGGAGAACGGAGAACTTTCCAGCTCAGAGAAGAGCCCCATGGGTTAAATTCTATTATTGGGTTCAGTTCAAGATCTTAGATCTTATGTCACCTCACACCTGTCTTCTAAGAATCTCTCTTGCTTCTCTGTTCCAGTTCCCAAGTTGCTATGATGAATGAACTAGCATCTTGTCAGTCTACTGTCTAGTCTCTAAAGAGAAGCTCTCCCCTCCTTGGCCTCAGATCCCTGTGCTAGGCTCTGGCTACATGGAAGTAAAGGCATTTCCTTGGGGGGGTCTCCACAAGCCCCCTCTTTTAGGCTAGGATCCCCTTCACTCTTTCACTGATAATGCACCCTACCTCGTCTCATTCCTAGCATGGGGCATTGGCCCCAGCTGCCTCAAGCTTGGACTCTGTGTTCTTATTTTCTGGCCTCTAGAGGTTTAATTTTGGTCTACCCATCCCTTCTACCTTGTTTCTCCAGCTCAGCTTGACCTGTGTTCTGGCTTCATATTCCCTGGTCCTGACTCAACCTCTGGAGTGTTCGCAAATGCTCTGTCATCGTCTTAGGTTTCCCCTCTGCTCCCTGGGCACTCTGGAACCTGGATGACATAATGGCACTCTGCTGTAATCTACAACTGAATTGTGCACTTTTAGGGGAAACTCCAACCTACAGGAAAAGTCATGTAGCCCTTGTACATCCATTCTGTCTAGTGAAGCCCTATCCCCTCCTGTTGCTACCGTGAGCAACACAAGATTTTCCAAAGACAAGGGCCTCTTCTCCGAAGCATCTAGGTGAGGTACCCACAAGACCTAGGCAAACAAAGGTAGGGTTTAGCAGAGAAGAAATGGGGCTGTCACTGTACCCTAATAGTGCAAAGGAATTCTTGGCCCTTCGTCCATTGAAAAGCACATTATCTTTCATTCATTCATCTATTAAGTGCCTTCAGTGATTTCAGAACCAGATGTTGGGGATTCAGAGATAAGTAAGACATAGTCTACCCTCAAGGTCTTATGGGTCAATGAAAGCCATATGAAGAGCTTTTGCACAGTTCAAGGGCAACACCAAGGTAGTGTTTTAAATAGATTGCCCCAAGGGTGGATTTGAGATGGACAAGACAAGAAGTCCAGGCAAGAGATGAGAAGAGCTTCAGTGAGGTTAGTTGGACAGGCTAAGAGGACAGCAAAAGAAACAATAGGGGGGCTTGGTGAAGGATTGCCTGGGAGGAGGGGTCAATGAGGAGGATGTATCAAAGATGAACACAACCTTCCGGCTTGAGTAAAGAGGTTGGATGGCGAACCAGAATGATTAACCACAAAGGAGCCAGGGAAGCAATTTTACCTGGAAGACAAAGTGACAGCTTCTTTCCCCTTAGACACCTTGTGTCTTGATGCCCAGATGGAGCCATTGAATCTGACCAAGAATCCTGTCTATAGAAACCAAGGAGCATGTGCTATTAAAAAGTAACTATGCCCTTCCAGAAGAGGGCCTTGCCGGTGCAAAAACTCACTGGGTATGTTTTTCCCATATCAGTGAGTTCTCTGGGTTTGTACCGAGACTCCAATGGATGGAACACCACTGTGTTTCAGTTCTGGAGCTTTCTTAAAGGCACTCAGTGAGGAAAGCAGAGAATCAGGCTCTGGCAAGAAAATAAGGTCTCTCTTATTCTCTAGCACCAAGAAACATTGCTAACACACCACAGCCCAATAAAGTACTGAGCAGTCTGATTCCTGCCCATGGCTTTTGACGAGCCTGGCCAAATGGGCCACTCCAGTCCCAAGCAGACCCAGCCCTTACAGTGAGGTATGGGGCAAGCTTACCTTGGTTTTAAGAATGTTTGCCTGGTGGTTTTGGTGCATGAAAATGCTCAGAAAGAGGCCCACGAGGAATGGCCCGTATCTGCAGTAGGGCTTAGTGTAATACTCCGAGAAATACAACACAGTCACATTTTCACTGAAAAACACAAGAACATGGGCGCCTGGGTGGCTCAGTTGGTTAAGCAACTGCCTTCGGCTCAGGTCATGATCCTGGAGTCCCGGGATCGAGTCCCGCATCGGGCTCCCTGCTCAGCGGGGAGTCTGCTTCTCCCTCTGACCCTCCTCCCTCTCGTGCTCTCTGTCTCTCATTCTCTCTCTCAAATAAATAAATAAAATCTTAAAAAACAAAACAAAACACAAGAACAGAAGGCAAAAGGGTCTGTTTGATTTGGACCTGAAAAAAGGAATTTCTCAGATGTCCATTGGTGCAATCATCAAGTCTGAAAGAAAATGTGGGGCACATTTGTTCATTTCCTCACTAATGATCCACAAACAGTAACGCCTTAGACCAAGCTGGCTTGCTAAAATTCCACATTCCCTTGGGCCCCTCCACCCTGGATCCTGAGGAAATATGACGACCGTGTTCCTTTTAAATAGTTGTTTCTGGTAGCTGGTACATCAGGATAGTTCTAAAAATCTGGTTCTCAGGAGTGAACCTCGTCGTGGAAGCTCTTACAGAATTCCGTTGCCTGGGCCATGTCCCTGGAGATTGTGATTCAGGGGGTCTAAGATGGTGCTTGCTGGAAGCATCCTTGGATTTAAAAGCTCCCCAGGTGAGTCTCATGTGCTTCCAGAATTGAGAACCGCTGGGCTAGATGGGAATGAGCTTCTTCCTCAGTCACCTGGCAGTGCCCACAGAAAACGAGGCCATGGCGGGAAGGGCATGGTGCTCCCATGATCAAAAAACCTGAGGTGTCTTCATTCATTCGTGCATGCATTCATTCCTTCATTCCCCTCACAAATACATAGTAAGCACTGTACCAGACATGGCTCAGGGCTATTTTACATCGGGAGGTCAGCGAAGGCCGCTCTGAGAAATGACATTTGTAGTGACACCTGTAGGAAAGCCCCGCCAAGATCTAGATTCTAAAGGAAAAGCATTCTAGTGTGAGGGAACAGCAAGTGCAAAGGCCTGAGGAGGGAGCATGCTGGGTGCGTGGAGGTAAGAAGGCCAGTGTGGCTGGTCCAGAGTCAGCACATAGGCGAGTGATAGATGAGGTCAGACAGGGATTTTACTCTGAGAGCACTGGGCAGCCGCGGGAGGAATTTGAGAAGGTGACTGACAGGATCTGATTGCCATTTCTATCTATCACTCTGCCTGCTGCGCTGGGAAGAGATTAGCAGGAAATCGGACCACTTCTCCGCGTGTGATACACAGGGTGGTTATAAGGAAGAATCGTTATCTATACCTCACTGGGGAGGCCAAAGAGCATAGTGGGTAAGATCCTAGCTTCCACTCACACCTGTGCCACTTACCGGCCCTGTGACTTTCAAGGGATAACCCCAACTTCCTTAAATTTCCGTCTCTCCAGCCAATAAGAGCTTCCAAGCACAAGTTCGCCACTGAAGGAGAAACCCAATACGGCCACATGGGGGCGCTCCTCTCCTCCAAGAAGCATTTCAACGGGCAGCCGTGTGTGTTCCCCGAACTTTCGGAGAACTACCCGCCGCCTCCCCCCCCCACCCCGCCCCTGTGCAAGTTGAAAGGTTCGGAAGTTTGGAAACAAAAACGCAATCAATATTCCCATCCAGGCTGAACGTTTCCCACCCAGGTTTTCCACGAGCCAGTGCACACAGCGCCGAGAGGCCGGCCCTCATTGAGCAGCCTCCCTGGGAGGTCCTGGCCCTTCGGAGGGCAGGGAAGCCGAGAGCAGCAGGCTGGGAACTGCGGGTTACCTTGCTTCCGACGGAGCTGCGACCGGAAGGCTATGAGCCAGTGTGAGCAGAGCTGAGGCGGTGAAAGACGCCAAGAACAGCATGGCCCCGAGGAGGACAAGGACATGTTTACTTCTGCAAAGAGAGGGCATGGACAGAAGCGCTCTTCAGTTTCCGTCACCGCAAAATCTGTGGCCACGAAAGACTTGAAAGCTTGGCAATCAGAGGCACTTCCTGCTAGGGCTGCCATTGAGAGAGGCTGCTGTGCGGGCAGCCGTGGCAGAGTGGGCTGGCGTTAGAGAACGGGGTTAGCCTTTAGACTTGACCGTTTGCTGGCCGTGCGACCCTCGGCAGGACCTTGAACTTGAATTTCCTCATCTTCACCCTGAAATTTACCATGCAGCTCAACATGAGACCATGCTTGGGAATGTCCCTTGCGACCCACAAGGCACTATATGGATATAAGTGGTGGTTGATTTAGGAGAGAAATGACTGTCAGGCCCGGGGGGGGGTGCAGGGAGGGGAACAGCATAAGGGGGGGCCAGGGATTCTTCCCCCACCCAGATGCAATCTGAGACAAATATCTGGGTGCTGGGAGCTGATATGGGGTTAGGAATGAGGGATGGGGTGTGGAACAGGGAAGCAGGGAAAGCTAATACAAGGATGCACTATGAAAGTGACTAACGCTCCATTCTTCCAGAATGTTCTATGGATCCTTATGAAATGCACCTGAAAGCTGTCTTGGGCTATGAAAGAAAGAAGCCTTTTCTAGTGTCTTCTATCCCCCATGGGTCAAGGGTGGCCCCACAAATGTCAGTGCCATCACACTTAGGGACTACACATGTTTAAGGCCAAGAGAAGTCCTGAAGGAGTCCCAGCTGTAGTATGTAGGAGGTTCTGGGGCAGGGAATGAGATTTAGAGACACAGGCTCAGAGCAAGGCAATGTCTGGTTGCACCTACTCAGAATTGTGAGGGCTGGGACCAAGACGATCTGCAGTGGTAGAGAAGAAATGTCAAACACAGGTGCAAGACTGTCCAGGCACAACCCTGTCTGGGTGATGCCTCTGACCAGCCCATTCCACTGCTTGAAGTTGCCATGGTTCTTCATGCAGAAGGGATAAGGTACCATTTGTATATCATGAGCGATGCAGGGAGCAAACGATTTTAATCCAGAGTGCCAATTCTAGTTTAGTGTTAATGCTTGGAATGGAGAAGGGTTAGTTAGCTCAGTGGTGCTATGATTGATTAGTAATGTCTGCTGTGAGCGTGGGCTGGGAAGTTATGACAAGGATGCTGTCTATTTACTGTGCCATTTGCCAGACCATCTAGTTCTGCCCTCCTTGAATTACTAGCATTCTATATGAGTGTGTTCTCTAAAGAAAAACCTTACCTTTTTTACCTCGCACCATTTAGAAGCTAAGTCTAGTTGCATGGCGGCAAGCTTGGATAGGGCTGGTTTTTAGTTGAGGGATTGAAATCTGTCTTCCACAACAGCCTCTAGGAAAGATGCTGACATTGGGGACAGGGCTCCTAAGTCACAAGGACATTCAAGTAAGTCCCCAGTAGGTCTAGAGTTGGGGAGTACTAAGAATTCATTGTCTTAGGCGGGTGGTAAGTCATCCAGTCAGGCCATCCAATAAAAACCTACATCCACCCAAGTAAATATTTGTTTAACTCCCTGGGGGACTTGAGCCCAATCTGTGGCACCTCCTCTCAGGAGTCAGACAAGTCTCCCCTGGCTAACCACCGCTATAATAAAACGAATAAAGTGTCCTGATATAGACTGTTATGGGCTGGACTGTGTCCCCTCAAATTCCAACTTCCAGCACCTCAGAATGTGACTCTATTTGGAGATAAGGTCTTTAAATTGAAAATTAAGGTGAAATGAGGTCATTGGGATGGGTCCTCAGTCAATCTGACCGGTGCCTTTCTGAGAAGAGGAGGTTAAGACTCGGACAACCACAGGGAGAAGATCATGTGAAGACATGGGGAGAGGCTTCAGAAGAAACCAACCCTGCTGACACCATGATCTTAGACTTCTAATCCCCAGAGCCATGAGGAAATAAATTTCTGTTTAAGCCACCCAGTGTATGGTTTTGTCAGGGCAGCCGCAGCAAGCGAATACGCATAGGGGCCAAAACAGACACATGCCCCGCCTTACCTCCTGTTAGTCCTTTGTCCTCCAGAGCCCTGAGCCGCTAATCAGGGCCTTTGACCACGGCACAAATGGCCCAGTGCCAAAGGCTTCCCTCTGCCAACTCAGGTTAGTGGCTATATTTTCCGGCTTGTTGAGGGGACTACTCCTGGGCCAGCGGGATTGAGAAAGTCCCAGAGCTTCAAGCACTGACCACCATCCCCATTCTCTCAAGAGGGATGGTCCCTCAAAAAGGTCCATTCAGGGGCCATAGCCCAAGAGGAGGAAGGAATAGCAGAATGGCTGAGTGTCTTCCTTGCAAGCCTGTCAGCCCCCAGCATCCTGGCCAGGATTCCCTACAGGATTTCTCTTGCTCTTTCTTCACTAAATACTTGGACACATCCTGCTGCAAATGCCACCCTGAGGAAGCCTGTAGAGGCTTGCCCTTTCTCCTCTGCCAGGGCTGCCGGGCCTGCTGAGGCCTCACACCTGATCCACCTGGTCCTGCAGGCACTTGCCAAGGACTCCGGAGCCCTTCGAGCAGCCACAGTTCAGCACAGAGCCAAGGCCTGTGACAGCACCAGAGAACAGAGAACGGGTCAGCCCGGCTCTGCTGGGCCCAGCAGCTCCCCCTCCCCTGAGGGAGCTCTCAGGGTTTGACTGCCTTGTGGGAGGGAGAGTCCACCCCAGGGGAGGCCCTGTGGGCCTGAGCAGGTCTCAGCTGCTGCTCAGGGAGCCCCTCCCCTAGCAGCAGGAGAGATCAGTGACCCAGGAGTGCTCGGGGAATCAGCCCACCCTTTCTAAGGGGCCGGGGAGGGGGTGGGGGGTGGAGACTTGGTCAGCATCCCAAAGCCACCTTTACCTCCTCTCCACCTTCCTTGCCTGATCCATGGTAGGGTGAGGGGAGGAGGTCCCACTAATTCTTAATTCCCACCACCCTCAGTGATTTCATCCTGGGAGATGTGAGTATCAATTAAGCAGGCATCGAGTGGTAGGTCTTTCTACCAGAGGATGTTCAGAGTTAATTTTTTAAATCTCCATTTCCCAAACAAATAGCAATGTGATTATTAGATCTCATTTCCATCTTATTACCAGATTTTATTTCAATCTCATATGCTTGTATCAGTTCTGTTATGCTATCAAAAATTGTTGTACTCCCCACACCTCAACCCCCACTCTGAGAAAATAGGCCGTTCGATTCAGATGCTTTTGTTTCATGGGTGGGGGAGCACTTGGACCTCCCTGCTCTCCCCACAGCAATCATACAGAGACAGACACACACACACACACACCTCGCAGCATCGGGCATTTGTTCATGTCTCCACACCCTCTCACCCACCTCAGAGGAGTGGAACTAAGAAGGGGTGAAACATCAAGTGTGGAGGAAGGGGTGAGGCTAAGCAAGAGGACCTCAGACCCTTCAATGTGGGAGGCCTTTGTTAACATCTGCTCCACACCAATACCTTCTGGAAAGGGTATTTAGAGAAGCCAAAGAAGGGGACTGATTGCCCAGATAAGGGGACCCTCTGTGGAATAGGGATGGAGCAGAGAAGATAGGGAGATGGCCACCCCTAAATGGGTTTAGGGGAGGAACAGACGCTCACAGTGGCTTATCCAGCCACCCTTCCCCCAGTCCCTGCGAGACTAGGAGGGCAAGGGGCCACCCCTGCTTGGGGACAGCAGCTGGGGACAATGACGATGACATGGCATCTCAAATAACAGGTAGCTGAGTGACATGTGGTCGCACATTACTGACAGGCAAGCTCTGTGCTGGTTCCCATGTGTATGATCTTGCTTTGTCCTCCAACCCTGAGGTGAGGCACTACCAGCTCATTTTATAGAGACAAAAACTGAAGATGAGAGTCTAGCAACTTACCCTAGGTCCCCTAGCTAGTGACTTACCAGTCATGATTGGAACCCATGTCTTTTGACCAAACTCACGATCCCAGCAAACTGCCTTTGTGCTTAGTGAAATCCATGGAACATTTTTTTCTTTTTAATGATTAGTAAAACTAACAAACAAACACCTCTTTGCATTTAAAGTTAGAAAGCAGGGTGTATTTAAGATATGTGAAAAAGCAGATTTTCCTTTTTTTTTTAGGTGCTTAATTCTTAATTAAGTTAAAATTAGGATTCTCTCTCTCTCTCTCTAAAATAAATAACTCTTGGGGTGCCTGGGTGGCTCAGTCTTTAAGCGTCTGCCTTCAGCTCAGGTCATGATCCCAGGGTCCTGGGATCGAGCCCCGCATCGGGCTCCCTGCTCAGCCGGGAGCCTGCTTCTCCTTCTCCCTCTGCTGCTCCCCCTGCTTGTGCTCTCTCTGTCTCTCTCAATCTGTCAAATGATAAATAAATAAACTCTTAAATAAATAAATAAATCTTAAAAAAATTAGAATGCATTTCCCTTGCCCAGGATGCATGAATGTTCACATGTAGCTGGAATGGGCAACATCCTGGGTCAGCCTGTGGTTTAAAGGTCTGTCCTACAGAAAGCATTAACAGGAAACCATGATGCAGAGCTGGTCAACACATATTTGGAACTCAGCTGCACCCCTAGTAATTGAAGACTTGCAAGTTAGATGTGAAAAATGAATGTTTTCTTACATATCAAAATAACAAGGTTTGTATTTTGTTTTGTTTTATTATTATTTTTTTAAATGTTTTATTTATTCATGAGAGTCAGAGAGAGAGAGGCAGAGGCAGAGGGAGAAGCAGGCTCCCCGCCTAGCAGTGAGCCCGATGCAGGACTCGATCCCAGGACCCTGGGATCATGACCTGAGCCGAAGGCAGACGGTTAACCATCTGAGCCACCCAGGCACCCCTGTTTTGTTTTATTATTAACATTCCATGTTGGCAACAGTGCAATTAGATGGCCAGAGGACTGAATATTGATAGACCTTTAAGGAAAGCAATTTGTCATTATGTTTCAAGAGCCTAGAACACATTCATGCTCTCTGACCTAGTAATTCCCCTTTAAGATATGCATTCTAAAGAAATATCAGAGTTGGAGAAAAATGGTTACCATGAAAATATTGATCAGACTGTTATTTATAAAAGCATAAAATCAGAAATAATCCAAGTGTTTAACAATAGGGGAAGGTATAAGTAAACTAGAGTTCATTCATGGAATGGAATATGATGCACACATTAAAATTATATTTACTTAAAAGTAAAATAATATAAGAAATTGCTTATGTCATAAAACTATTAGAAGAAAGATACTAATGTGTAGATACAGAATCCTTTCATATATAAAAAGCTATGCAGAAAAAAAGATTGGAAAAATAAACACGAAGATATTAACATGGAATTCACTTCTCCTTGAGCGAGGGATGGGTTGAGGGTGATGGTTTTCCCCTCTCTTCACCCTATTACCTTCCAATGTTTCTTAAATAGAACGTGTATTTTAACAAAAAAAGAAACATCTTTTAAAATATGGCATGGAGGGGCGCCTGGGTGGCTCAGTCAGTTAAGCGTCTGGTTTCAACTCAGGTCATGATCCCAGGGTCCCGGAATCGAGTCCCACATCAGGCTCCCTGCTCAGCGGGGAGTCTACTTCTCCCTCTCCCTCTGCCTGCCACTCCCCCTGCTTGTGCTCTCTCTCTCTCTCACTCTCTCTCTTAAATAAATAAATAAAATCTTTAAAAAATTATATAAAAAAATAAAATATGGCATGGATAATCCCCAAGCTATAAGTCTCCTCATGAATTATTGAGGCCTTAAGCTTTTCTAGAACTAACAAAAATTAAGGTAATAAATATCCGATGTGGGGAACAGGTACACTGATGCATTGCTTGGGGCACTGTAAATTACCTCCCTCTTTCTGGAGAATAATCACACACTATGTAACAAGCACCCCCAAATTGTGCCTACCCTCTGACCTAGTAATTCCACCTTGAAATAGGGCCCCACGGAAATGAAGAAGGGTGGAAATGTAGTACGTTCAAAGACAGTCATCGAGGGGTCATTTGGAGTCATGACAAACTGGACCTAACCTAGATGGCCAACCACAGAAATGGTTTATTACTCTGAAAACTGACAAGTATGCAGATCGTGTCGCTATGTGGCAATGTTTACAAAGACCGTTAAGTGGAAAAAGCTGAGACAGGATATTAATACACACGGATTGCAACTCTGCAAAAACACAGTGGGATTCGAGTAGGACAAAGATCAGAGGAGGATGCGGAGGAAGGTAAATAGTGGAGGATGTGGTGTCCAGACTGTTCTGAAAAGTTTGTTTCCTAAACTGTAAAGGTTGCTGTGCCCAGAACTGTAGGACTCGCTGAGAGTTCCGTGGGAGACACCCCACGGGGAGACCACACCTGTCCCAGGGAAACTCACTTTCCGTGGATGAGGACGATCGCCGGCGTGGTGAGATGGAACTGAAAGTCGTTGGCGAGGTACCACGTCCAGCCATTACACTGAAACGAGAGGAGCAGAGGTGACCCCTTTCCCTCGCTCATGGGGCACCCCACATTGTCTCACCTTTCTGGAGCTGGAGGAGGAATTCACTGGGCAGCTGCGGGGGTGGGGGGAGGGGGGCAGGTGGTGGATTTCCATGGGAAGAGAAAGGAATTCTGAGTTCCAGGTATTTCAGGTACCCCATCTCATTTAATCCGGGAACAAGCCTGGATGGTGGGGATTATTATTGCCAGCTTACAAAATGGAAATGCGGGCAAGTGTTCTCGCTTGTTGAAAAAAAGCAGTAAGAGCTAAGCTCCCAGCACCCTCGTGGGAGCTCAATGCCATCCCATGACCCAGATGTAAGGAACAACCATGGTTTTGGTGCCGTCAGAGTCCATGTTGTGCCCTCTTCCCTGCCTTGCCGGCCCTCCCAGCCTCCAGGGGAGGAGTGTGCTCACTTAGCATGGAGGCCCGGCTCCAGACGAGCTTTTCTGGGAAGGCCCAGAGTTCCCACGAGAGCCTGACAGGCGGTCCTCTGGCCCAAGCCACCTCGCTGCAGAGGCTGTCCGCCTTTGTGTGGAGGGAGGCAGTTACCTGTATTTCTTCTTCAATGTGAGGAGATTCCTGGGGCAATTCTCTCCAGGGCTTCAGAGATAAAAGGCTCCTTGTTCCCTCCAATCCCCCACCAGACTTATCCAGGGCAAGTGACATCTTTCCTTGTCCCCGCTAGAAAGAAGTTCCCAGGATGGGCAAATCTGTGAGGACTCAAGGCCTGACAGGTCTCACACTTCTGCTTTCAGGGACCTGAGGCGGGCTTTGCCTCCAGGAGGGGCTGGCTCGTGTCCTTGTCCCCGCTGCCCACGCACGGCCCCAGCCAGTCTGCATCTGGGCGAACGGGCCGGCCTGTCCTCCATGGGCCCTGTCCCAGACATGGGCCCCTCTGAAGGCGGTTAGGCTGGGACGGACACCCTGTCCGAGCTGCCAGGCACTGGCTGACGGAGGGCAGCCACCCCGTTGGTAAGTAGTTACGCACAGAGATGAGTCACGCTCTAGCGATTCTCTTGTCAGCCTTGCTTTCCAGGCATGTGCAAACGTCAGTGACATGATTTAATTACAGCAATTTCACTTGCGTTTACTCCAACGTCATTATGAGGAGAGGAGGGCTTTGGGGAAGCCCCCACCCACATATACAGAGGCTGTGGCTTGAAATGGAAAAGAATTCATTACGGCGAAGGTGCAGTGCAGTGTTCCATCCCAATTACAGGGGAAGAAAGTGTCCTTTCTCCATGGGGTGACACGGGCTGGAACAGGAACCCGACGGGGCAAGGCCGGCTGCATCCGGGACAGGCACCTCGATGGTCGGTGGGCAATGCCCACTACTCCCCCCCTCCGCCTGTCACAGCAACCCTCCCTGCCAGGACTGGTTTGGTAACGCTCACCCATCCTAAGGGGCTAGGCTCCCTGCCCGCAGCCCACCTTACTATGGCTTCGCTGTTACTCCACAGAATATGCCAGAAGAAAGGGCACTGGACTCGGGTTGGCCCTTGGAAAGTTCACCAAACCACGTGAAGGGAGACCCAGCGTTTGCCCCTGCCCGCCTGCCTGTCGCTAGCCCCTAACAGGGGACTCACCGTGTTTCGGACCGACAGGAAATTATTGACCAACAGCAGATTTGTCCACCACGCCTGCCGGCAGTTATCCAGGTGGAACTTGGGCACGTCCCAGACAGGTCCCCAGGGAACAAGAGAGAACAAGCCAACCAACAGGCACACGGAATACAGGTGGAGAGGCTGCAGCCTGGCAGGGAGAGCCGGGGGAGAGAAGGTCACTCTCCACAGGGGTTCCGTTCGGTCCCCTGGTCCCCTGGGCGAGTGAGCGAGAGATGCTGCAAACCAGATTGTACCGGGTGGGCGACCAGCTCCCGGCCACACCGCAAACACTCCCACATTCCTGGGTCAAACATCATGAGCCCCCAGCCCTGAGCCAGCCCCAGTGCTGTGGATGCAAAAATAGTATTAGTCATTGAGCAAGTGGAGCATGTTGGCCACTGTGCTAGGAGCTTCTCAGATACTTCTAACCCTCGGAACACTCCTTCAGGGAAATACTACGTGCATTTTACTGGTGGGGAAATGAGAGCTCTAAGTGTGGGCGATTCGTCCGAGGTGGCCCAGCCATTACCGCGGTGCTGAGATCAGACATCGGTTCCTGTTCTTCATTTCTCCCTCCCTCCCTTCATATCCTACCTCGTCCCGAGCAGGACCTGAAGTAGCTACAAAGATGATGGGAAAAAAGGCACAGGTGTCCTTTAGAAACAGAACTGGAGCCACATCTGCCACCTAGGGTACACATTCTAGCCGCCGTTTGTCACCCTGGGAGCGAGTCCCACACGGGGCTCCCTGCTCGGCGGGAAGCCTGCTTCTCCCTCTGCCTGCCGCTCCCCCTGCTTGTGCTCGCTCTCTGTCTGTCCAACAAATAAATAAAATCGTAAAAAAAAAAAAAAGAAACAGCTACAGTGAATTTTAATACTGTACCTTATAGAGCTCAATGTATCCAAAAGATTATTTCATAATCTTTTTTTTTTTTAAAGATTTTATTTATTTATTTGACAGAGAGAGACACAGCGAGAGAGGGAACACAAGCAGGGGGAGTGAGAGAGGGAGAAGCAGGCTCCCCGCCGAGCAGGGAGCCCAATGCGGGACTCGATCCCAGGACCCTGGGATCATGACCTGAGCTGAAGGCAGTCGCTTAACCAACTGAGCCACCCAGGCGCCCCCAAAATATTATTTCAATAGGTAATCAATCTCAAAAGTTAGTGAGCTGATTAACATCCTTTCTTCTTTGACTACATCTTTCGAATCCGGTGTGTACATTTACTACTCGCCCACACGTCCGAGGGCCACCTGTCGGGTGGCTACCTATGGGACCTCACTGGCCTCGAGTTTAGAAGTGAGGTTGTAGCGGGGAGAGGGACACGGTCCTGGCATGGATTCTGGGTGAGCTAGGACCCCAGCCATCTTTTAAAAGAACACATTTAGAAATTCAGAGCAGAGCACATGGCCCAGCAGTGTCTCCGAACATTTCAGTGGGGGCACCAGGGTGCGGGGTGGGCTGTGACAGATGGGAAGGGTAGGACTCCGGGGTGGGCAGGGGCAGCACCCAGCCTCTGGTCTGCACGGGCCCCGGGCCTGTTGGCCTCCCGTCCTCCCCACGATGATAGCATCCTTCCTAGCATGTGTCCGGTAGGCTGGAGGGCTGTGGGCATGCAGGGAGCAGGTGGGACTTGCAGATCACAGTCAGAAAGGGCTGCCGACGGTGCCGAGACGTGTCTCCCCCGATCAGCTCAGACAACAGCCATGGAGCCCTCCCCAGGCCTGGGCCCTGCCACATTAGCCATCTGACCAGGCTGCCCTGCAGCTGCTCCCACAGGCCTCCCAAGCCTCCCTTCCTACCATCTGTCACCTCCCCGGGGAGAGTACGTCAACCCCCTGCTCCCCTCAGAACTACAGTTCAGGTCAGATGCCCTCAGAAGGGAGCAGGGTCCGGGCATCGTCCTCCCCAGCGCAGCCTCTGAGTTGGGGCCTGCGGGGGCGAGGCAGGGGCTGCTGGGGTGGGTCTCACCTTGAGGAGCAAAGCTACAGAAATGGGCGTTCTGGTTTTATCTAAATTTTCATACTGAGAACATCATATAACTTCCCTCTTCCCTCTTCTATGGAAAAGGGGGAATAAGAACTCCTTATTTTAAGGAGGCTCATGATTCCTGCCTCCTGAGATTTTTTGAGAACCAGATGAGATCAGTAAGAAAACAGTGGGAAACATCGAAAGCATCAGGTAAATGTAAATGCTCTTCATTTTTTTCCAAGCTTCTGGAAGATTTAAAGTCAAGGTTTTCAAAGATTAAAAAGCACAACTTCGGCTGTTGTAAGAGGCGTGAGAAGCAGGCATTCTCATACCTGGTGGGCGGGAAGGTAAATCGGAAAACGTCCATCAAAATGTTAGATGCACCAAACTACCAATTCTACTTGTAGGAATTTACCCACAAACATGTTCACAACAGTGCACAAAAATGTAGAGACACTGTATTATTGTCTAAGATAGCAAAAACTTGGAATTACCACCATGCCCATTAATGGGGACAGGTTAAACTCCTAACAGTCCACCCACACATCACCATCCCAGGCAACCTTTGAAGTCAGTGAAGTCCTTTCATGCAGAGATTAATGCCAACATTAATCATTAAGTGCAAAAAAGCTACACGCAAAATAGTGCGGCATATAGTATAAACCTATTCATGAGGGAAAAAAAACCCTAATGCATAGAAATACACGGAAAGTATCTGCAAGAATTCACAAGAAACTGTTATCAAAGGTGTCCTGTGGGGAGTGAGACTGGAATGGGTACCCTTACTTTTAGTATATAGCCTTCTGTTACAGTTAGACATTTTTTTATTATGTTACGTTAATCACCATACATTACATCATTAGTTTTACAGTTAGACATTTTTACCAGGAATTTTTTTACCTATTAAAAAACTCTCTTGATTTTTAAAATGTGGCTCCTGGTTGGAATAATCACAGTTTTAAGGGTCTGGAACATCTACTCCCCTTGTTTCTCATTATGTAATCTTTGTTCTGATTGACCCTTGGAAGCTGGGTTTTTGCATTTTCTTAAAGCCATGATAGCTCCCAGCTGTCGCCCAACTCTTGCCCTTGTCCTCTTGCTGTCTATTCTCAGAGTGATTCTTGGAAAATGTAAATCTGACCGTGCCACTCCCCTCCGGGAATCCCCCAAAGCCTCTGGTCTCCAAATAAAATAGAAAGTCCTTAGGGCCGCTAACAGGTCCTGTATGCCCCGGGGCCATGGAGCTCCAGGCCCACCTCTCTGAACTCACTCCCTTCTGTTCTCCAAGTTAACCACTCCCTCCACTCCAGCAGGCTCTCTGCGGTCTTCCAAACACACCAACAGTGTCCCCTTCTCTGCACCCACTCCCCACGTAGGCCATTCTTCCCTCACAGCATTCTCTTTGCTTAGAACCTTCTTTTATTTCCTTTGACAAATGTCATCTCCCCTGACTACCCTTCCAGAGGAAGACCGCATGGTGCCTCAGTCTTCCAATTAACACTTTGTGACACTTACCATCACTGACCTGTTAGAAACGTATTTGCATGTTGCAGCTTAATGTTGCATATTTATTTGTTGATTGTCTATCTCTATTCACTAGAACATAACCCCCAGGCCAGAAGGCATTTGCATGGTTATTAAGTGCTGAGTCCCCAGAGCTTACAACAGTGTTTGGCACACAGGGGGCCCTCAACAAATACAGAAGAGTGAGTGAACAAATGATCTTACTTCCAGTCCTCTTGGAAGTAAGGAGGCAAGCAATCGATTATAATTGAGTAATAACAGTGGGTTTTGCCAACAAGAATGAGAACATCAAATTGGCTAGGAGTATGGCTGCTTTCTCACTGGGTTTACCTTAGAGAGTGAGTTCAAACTCGATTGGTGATGCTTCCTCTGATTTTTCAACAAAGTTTTGTCCCACTTTAGACTCTCTCTTCCTGGCTTCAATCTGCCACTTTCCCAGAGCTCCCTATCTCAAGAACATTACCACCATCCACCATGTCGTTGAGGCTGGAAAATTTGAGTGTGCTTGATTTGCCCTCTCTCCATTCCCAATGCCAATCACCAGCCCAAATCTGCTGTCCTGCCCAGATATTGCAATAATTTACTCATGGGATCCTCGCAGCCATCTTGCCCCATAAAGACACACACACACATACACACACACACACACTCTTCCTGCCCCCACTACTGCTTTATCTTCCCGCTAAAACACTTCCCGCTCTTCAGTCCCCCACTCTAGGACTTTTCTTCTGAAGCAGGTTTCCCAGGCAGAACCCACCAAGCCAGGGGATCCCACGCCCCACCCCCTAACAACCCATCAGCATCTCTCATTAACACCAGTCCCTCTACAGAAGACCACAGGGTAGAATAGGCTAACCCCAGTGCCAAGTTACCCAGAAGATATTGAAGAAATAAGCACTCTGTCAAGCGGGCAGGACAAGGGCTAGATTTAATAGTGTTTGGAAGAAACCACAAAGGTCATGGTGAAAAGACATCAGTAGAGGTCTATTTCCTGGCTCAGACTCATTCTTAACCTGTTTACCGGAAAAGTTACAAGGTGTAAGCAGCAACAACAGTTAATAATGGCAGCTTGAGCTTACTACGTGTCACACACGTTTCTACTCTTAGCACATGTTCTCTCGTTTCATCCTCACAAGAGTCCAGTGGCGTGAGTGCCACTATTCTTCCCATTTCTGAGATGAGAAAACTCAAACGCAGAAAGGTTGAGACACCTCCTCGGGGTCACACAGCTGGCAGAGGATTGAGACAGAATGCAAGCCCAGGCAGACCAACTACAGTCAGATCTTACGCACTCCATTTTACTAGCCCAGAAGACTGTGTCAAGACCCTCCTTCCTGTTCCATGATAACAAAGTGTGACAAGAGAGGCATGGGCCCTAAGCAATGAGAGCTGGCTCCAGCTCAGCCAGCAACAAGCCATGGTTTAGAGAAGGTCCAAAAGGAACGTTGGGCTACGTGAGTTGAAATTTCCTCTTCAGCCTAAGCAGAGTGTGGGTCTCATTGCCTCACAACCTGTCTGCGCTCCCACTGACCCCATACTCCATCCCAGAACCGTATCCCCTTCTGCCCCAACCATCCACACGTTCATAACAAGGACCATGTCCTCCCCGCCTCCCTCTGAGCAGAAGCACCATTGTCTCAAGCATCACCTGCCCCTCTCCTTGTTATATCTTATTTTATTTTTATCATTACCCTTAGTACTCTGAGTTACAGGACCCAATTACTACCAATTTATAGAAGCCCTGCACCTTCTCCCATTGGATACACATTCCAGGGAAACCTGACAGTACATTTCTTGAAATCTGCTGCCCATCAGCTGAGGAATAAGGATGTTTTTGCTGGTTTAATATAGTTCAAATTCTATTAGGATAATTGTCACAAAAATTGGTATCTTCTACTGGCAAAAGCCATTAAGCCAGCAAAAATCAACTTTATGAAGAAAACCATGTCTCGGTTTATTTTTCTTTGAAAATTATTTCAAAAGAGTAATAAATGATTACACAGCAATAATGAATTAAGAGATGAGACGAACAGACCTACCTTGTAAGGCGGCTGAGGACGTATCTGAGTATGACTCTGAGGGTTGTTCCTTTGTCTGAATTCTGATGTATCTTTAAAAACGACCTTGCACTTAACCAGCCACTGAGAGAGAGAGAGGATGAGTCACAGGAATTACTGATCCATGATACACTTCATCCGATGATTAACGTGGTTGTCTCTATCAGGGTACAGTAAGTGATACTGTAGGAACAAGATTATCTCCAACACCAAAGCAATAATAGTTTTCTTTCTTGCTTATGCTGCGTGCCCACGGCCAGTCACCTCGAGCTCAGCATCTTCCCCACCAGGAGACCCAGGCTGAGGCTGCAGCCCCTCTCTGAAAGAGCACCAGCAATCCTGGCAGAGAACAAAGCGTGCTGGAGGGCTTCAGACCACCAGTGAAATGCTCTAGCCCAGAAGTGACATGTTTAAAGCTCTTAGCATACTGGCAACACCAGGTACCCCTCACTGGCCAGACCTAGTTCCCACCCAACTGCCACAGGGCCAGGAAGTAGACTCTTACCAAGGGCCTGGAGGGAAGAGAGCCAGAAATAGTTGGTGAACAACTTTATGAGCTACCACATTAGCCTTTTGAAATAATAACATCCAAAGCCTTCCGCTTTTATGGTACCACCTCGTTTTCAAAGTACTCTCGCTGACGGTGTTGCTTTAGCTTCTAGAGCAATACCAAACTCCTTTGCAATAAATGTTTGTTGAGCAAGTGATTGGTAAAAGGGAAGATGTTACTATCCCTGCTTACCTAATAGGGATACCGAAGCGCAAGGACTCAGTGGGTTGCCCAAGATTCTCCACCAACATATCCTGATGACAAATGTGTTACCCGGAATGCTCAGCTAAAGAAACAGGCTACGTCTCTGAGTTCTAACCTGATGATAAGCAAGTTTGGGAGGGAGTTTCCTGACCTTTTGACCTGGATGCCAATGATCCTTGTGGGTGTTTCCCTAAGGAACAAATGCATTTCCTATTGCAAAAGAAGGCTGTGTGTGTGTTGGAAGGGATCAGGGAGGGTTAGAGAACGTCTTTGTTCTCTGCCAGCACGATTTTCTTTTGAAACGCAGCAAGTTGGAGTCACTAGAATAGGAACACAATTGATAGAGACGTGCAGAAAGGCGCGGAGTTGTGGAAGTGAGACAGCCAATTCCAATTCCGGCCTCCTCTTCATTTCAGGAAAGAATGAATCGGGGTCTGTCTCTGTGTGCGGGCATGCACCAGCCCGCCGTTCAGTTGGTCTGGAGGACAAAGAGAAAGGTGGCAGAGAAAACAGGCCTTGAGCAGGAGAAGTCACTGTCAGAGGCTGGGAAGACCCAGGGACCTGCCTCCACGGGGGAAGAGTGCAATCCTGCCGTAGAGTTGCGCGGAGTCAGCCAGAGAGGTAGAAAGGGATCCCCGACCGTCCCCAGCGATAGTCAGGGGTCTTTGGCTTTACTATGTAAAATATGAGTGACACGGTGGGTTAAGACAGGCTTTGGGCCCGAAACAAACATAATGTTTCAGTTCTAATTCTAACTTTCCTAGCTGGGGGGGAGAGACTGAGGCAAGTTATTTCATCTCTGCACATCAACTTTCCCAGCTATAAAAATGGGCATGATATTCGTTCTAACTTCCTGGGTTTATTGTATATGGAATAAAAGATTGTAGGCTCTTAGCACGAAGGCGATACTAGGCATCCCTTAGTAATATTTCCATTGTCCAAATGAAAATTTTATTTAAGAGAATATGTGCACTTTCTTTTCTTTTTTAAGTTTATTTATTTAAGTCCTTTCTACTCCCCATGTGGGGCTCGAACCGACGACCCCAAGGTCAAGAGTCGACTGCTCTTCCGACCAAGCCACCCTGGTGCCCCAATGTGCACTTTCTAAAGTAAACAAAATGAATGCTGGAGGGGAAGAAAACAGTTACTGAGATAGGCAAAGAGAAATAGAAGCAAACAGGGATAAAGAGAAAAGAGACAGATGTCTTGGCCTCTTAGGCCGGGTCAGGAGCTGCTCGCTTCCACTCCGCCGTCCTCAGCTCCTTATGCCGAGGCTCACGCAGTGGTCCACAGACTCTAGCAGGAGGCAACGGCACCCCAAGGACACTGTGAGTCAGTGGGCCTGGGATGGGCCTGGGAATCTGCATTTCTAACAACCTTCCAGATGAGGCTAGTCCAACTGCATTGGGACTAGACTCTGAGAACCACTGATAAGAGGCCTGGCACTCCTCAGGCCCTAGAGCGAGCCTGGGGTCAGATATGTAGCCTTTACTATAAAGGGGCGCCTATTTGTCGTTTTCTTGGACATCTGAAATTTCATAGCCTTGGCCTGTGTTGTGGGTATCTTAGGACTGACCCGGTGGTGTCCCTATTGTCTCAGAGATTCTCACCGAGAGTCCAGGCATGACCAGTGGCTCTTCAGGCCTTCATTCTTCCCTCCTGGTGGCAATCCTCCAGCCTGAGTTTTGGCTCTGGTTCCAGCATCCCGATCTGGCCTTGCCAGCTTCCCTCCCACGGTTTGGAGCTCTGCCAATCAGTCCCATCCAGCATTTGGTGTCTTTTTTTTTTCCTTTTGCCTTGTTCTTACTAGTCCTCTTGCAGGGAACAGAGTTCTGGACTTTGAATGCTGTCCCCTGGGCAGACCTCCCCACCCACCAGGGGCCGGTCCAGGTCCCCCGCAGCTGGGCTCTGCCTGCTTTGGTTAGGCCCAGCTGTGCCCTCTTGGAAAGTCTGGTACCTACTGGCCCCCATATCACTGCAGATGGTAGCCTCTGACCCTCGCCACTCGACAGTCACCCTGGCCACCTCCTAGCATAAGCTCTGCCCTGGCAGCCAGGTCTCAGCTCATTCTGTACCCTACTTTCTCTGCATTCCCCCAAGAAACTATCACAAGAGAGGCTTGAGCTAAAACAATTAAGAAACCATTTCCAAAAAAGAAAGAAAGAAAGAAAGAAATCATTTCAACCACTACTTATTGAGCAATACTATACTCTTGGCACTGTTTTTGGCCAGACAGCAGGACACAAAACAGAAGAAAGTCCTGCCTTATATTCCAGGGGAGAGACATGGGCAATAAATACAGAAATAATAAGTAAGTGGCATCTCTAGGTATGTTAGATAAAGAGAAAAGTTAAATTAGGAAAAAGGAAGTTAAGAGCGCCAGTGGGTCCATTTTAAACAGGGGGCACGAGCATGGTGCGGGGGGAAGGCAGCATTTGAGCAAGTGCCTGAAGGAGGGGGCTAGCCACAGCGGCTCAGGGAAGTAAGTGCTGCAGGCATGATGGGCATCCTCAGCCTCCTGTTGCTTCTGTTTGCGAGCTGGCTCTCTCCTAATCTGGTGGGTCAGTGGTTCGTACGCTTTGGCATGTCATAGACTTTAAAATGAAAAAAAACTAGGAGGCACTCATCAGAGCTTGCTCCCTTGTCTGGCCAACGGCAATCTGAGCATCCATCCCCATGTCGCTCCTCTTTGGTCGTTCCCAGCATGTAATGTAGACGTGTTCTCGGATCCCCTCTCATGACTGGGACCTCTCCTGATCCCCAGCCACTGTGCAGCTCCCCCAACCACAGTCAGCCCCTCCATACCCTGCCATCCGTGCAGGCCCCCCACCCACAGTCAGTCAGGGTCCCGGAATCAAGCCCAGCATCGGGCTCCCTGCTCAGTGGGGCAGCCTGCTTCTCCCTCTCCTGCTCCTCCTGCTTGTGTTCCTGCTCTCACTATCTCTCTCTCTGTCAAATAAATAAATAAAATCTTTTTAAAAAATATAATAAAAAAATAAAATAAGATATCAGATGATACCGCTTTTCAAATGAAAGCTATTCAACCACTTCCTGTTCCACGGAGACAGAAGTCCAAATTCCTGAGTCTTGCTACAAGGTCCTCTGTGGTCTGGCCCTGCGTGGCTCACTCTCTTTCCTCTCCTCCCACTCTCTCCACCTTCACTATACTTCAGCCTTCTTTCTGCTCCTTTATCGGGGCTCTCTCTCTCTCTCTCTCTCTCTCCCCTTAGCTCATCTGCACCAGTGCCTCAGTTTGCCTGAAGCTTTTCCGTCCTGGATTTTTCCATGGCTGGCTCCTTCTTGCCGCTCAGATCCAACAGCAGCCCCTCAACAGACAAGCCTTCTCTGACGACTCTAAATAGGTACCCACTCGCTCTCACAGACCACTGTTCTATTCTTTCCTAGTATTTATTACTACCACATTTTTTCTTGTTTGTTGGCTTATTGCTGGACAAACACACACACACACACACACACACAGTCTTGGGACCACAAGAAGTCCTCCTTTGTTTTATCCATGGTTGTATCCTCAGGGCCTAGAACGATGCCCAGCAAACAGGAATTCAGTAGATGATGGATGAATGCCTAGCATTTGATGGAAGCAAGTGCCATCTACTGTCACCATCTCTCTGTGAAGGAAGAGACATTTAACCCCAAAGAGGTAGAGGCAGGTCCGCACGGTGACAGAGAACACGGGCTCCAGAGTCAGCCTGCCTGGGTTTGGGTAGCGGGTCAGCGCCAGGACTATCTCCCTCAGTTACCTTTAAAGTAGAGATTTTGTAGTCCATCCATACAATGGAATCTTACTCGGTCATAAAAAGGAATGAAGTACTGAATTGTGCTACAACGTGCATGAGCCTCAGAAACATCACGCTAAGTGAAAGAAACAGACACAAAAAGGCCAGACGCTCTGTGGCCCATTTATACGAAATACCTGGAAGAGGTAAATCCACAGATTCAGAGAGCAGATTTCTAGGAACTGGGGGGTGGGGGAGTGGGGAAGTTCCGCTTAATGGGTACGAGATCTCCTTTGGGGATGCTGAACATGTTTTGGAACTAGTTAGAAGTGGTGGTTGCACAATCCCGGAAATGTACTAAATGCCACTGAATTGTTCACTTGGGGGGCTTAATTTTATGATACGTTGTGAATTTCACCCTAGCAACAAAAAAGGAAGAAAATGGGGATGTTGTGGTCCCCTGTTAGGGGGACATCGTTGGGATTAAGTGAGGAAATGCTGCAGCACTTAACACAGTGCCTGACATGTATTACACAATTAAGAAAATGTACCTCTTAGTAGTTCATTTAAATAGAGAAAGCTTTCTGAAATGTCACACCATTTTCAGATTTGTTCACATTTCACTCTAGTGAGAACCGGCAACTTTATCACAAATTTGCATCAGTCCATGGGCCAGAATTTGAGAACCACTGAAATAAACAACTTTGATTCAGATAAAATCACCTTTTGTAAAAAAAAAAAAAAAAAAATGGAGGGGCGCCTGGGTGGCTCAGTCGATTGAGCGTCTGCCTTCGGCTCAGGTCATGCTCTTGGGGTCCTGCGATCGAGCCCCACATGGGGCTCCCTGCTCGGCGGGAAGCCTGCTTCTCCCTCTGCCCCTCCCCCCTGCTCATGCTCTTTCTCACTCTCTAGCTCACGCTTTCTGTCTCGAATCAATTAATAAGATCTTAAAGAAAATTTTAGAGAGCCATCCTACCTCACTTAACAAACTGAAGATACAGAAGAGAGGAGCTGATGACAACAGGGCTATCTACAGTCGGACAGAAGCAAAGGTCAAGGGAGTAAATCAGTGTGAGCCGTTCAGTATTTCTCACTGGAGCGATGACGTCATCACACACACGCGCACGTCCCCAGACAAACGTGCACAACAGCGGAAAAAACACCCTATTACCTGACCAGGAAGAATGTGTCAACCCCAAGATAGAACGGGCCGCTTCGAGAACAAAGGTACAGCGGGTTTTTAGGCACTCTGGTTTTCCACTCGAGCACGTTATCTGCAACAAACATGAAAACCGTGTCTTTTCGTTTCCCAGCAGAAAGTCCTGTGATTTAGGTTTTCAGAACAAGCAAGAGGAACCGCCTTCGACTCTCATCGCTTCAAGAGGATGTCGTGCAGCCCCACAGCTTGAGAGGCCAAGGTAGATGGGCTTAAGAAATGGTGACCAAGACACCTGATAGTGCCCACCATGGACCCGTAACCAAGGCTTTGAGCCGCTTCCTACCCTCCCAGTGCCCGCAGCTCAGGGGCTCGGCAGCGTCACCCCTCCGCCGCGGGCTGGTGCACATCGCCGGGGGGCTTCTCCAAACCCCCCAGGCCAGCCCCTCCCCTCAACTCCGCCCCACGTGCTGGCCCCGCTTACAAAGAGCGGCTCCTTCCAGGGGTGCTTCGGAGGTGAGGCCGCAGGCAGAAGGCCGAGAAACCCTAATTTAACACCAGTGCACGATATTTATTTACGCTTGACTATTTTTCCAGGAGAAAGAAACGTTAGTTTCTGGATTCATTCATCATTACCAGGAGGAATCCAGCTCTTTGGACAAGGAATATGCCATCCTCAGGTATCGCTGTTCACCTGTTCATAGGGGCCTGATTCACACCCAGGAGGAGGTAAAGCGACCGCTGGGCACTGGCCTGGGAAAGTCACTTGTGAGAGGTCATGGCTATCTCTCTGAAATAGAAGGAAGGCTGCTCTTGGGGAAGGCTGCAGCCCCAACAGACTCCCCTCACGGGAAAGCTCTCTTCCTCAACTGCTCATAAGGACTCATCGGTTCTCCTCACCCAAAGACAGCCATGCAGTCATCTGACTGGTGTGCCCCGACATGATCCAGAGGAGACTCAGAACCCGGATGCCGTTCAGCACAGAGCACGGGCTCCCTGGAGTCTCTGTTGTCCAGACGGCCGGCACATTCTTCTGCCAAGAAAAGCATGTCAGAGCATGCTCCACGGCTCCTAAAAATCCTGGACAAGAGCGCAGGTGTTACCATCCACCCTGAAAGCCAGATCAATCCACACGCTGCCCCACAAACGAGTCAAAACACACACACCGTGGGTGATCTCGGTTGTCACACAGACACTCCTTTGCTGTGACCCTGGACTGCTCAACCCAGTTCTCCATGGTCCCCTCTTGATCTATCTGTGCACCTTCGGATGGGGTCTCCCTCCACTGTAAACCTTGACTTGCCCTAACATGCGTGCCCTGAGGTCGGTGCCCAGAATACACTGCCCAAGCTCAGGCCCCAGGGATGCCAACCCCTGACCCCAGTCCTGTTTTACAAAGTTGGGGGGCGGTCTTAGACATCATTCAGAAACCACATGCTCCATAAAGCCAGCATTCCACTTGGAATGGCATTCCTTCTGTCCTCCCAAGACTGAATTACTTGCAAACCACATCCCTAGCTGTCAAGTACAGGGATGAAAACAGAGGGGCGCATAGCACAGCAGTTAAGGAGGCTGGCCCTCTAGGTAGATGCTCCTGGCTCTGAACCTGGCTGTCCTTTGTTAGATCCTCTGCAACCTCTGGCAAGTGAGTTAACCTCTCTGTGCCTATGTTTCCACATCTACAAAATGGGAATCAAAGCTGATCTTACAATCTTAGGATTCGCATGAAGAACCAATGAGATGACATAACAGCTGATCTACTCACTCGTTAAGCCCTATAGCTTTAATCCCTTCCACTTAACTTATTCCTTCTAATTTCTAAAAAATTTTAATTGGACTCACTTAGATTAATTCCAGAGAGCTGGAATTGTGAACCGGGAACCTCCAAAGGAAGGCTCAAGCCACTCCAAGGGACTCATACTTTCTCTCGGATGTGGCTTGGCGTTTCCACATTGCAGGTGCAAGGTTGCAGAACTGAGACCTATTTACAAATGAGATCTGGCTTATAACCAGGTGCTGGAACTCTAACTCAGTTTCTTAAATGGGAGAATGTAATTGCCAAACTTTTTGAGGCTCCAGCTGTAAATAGGAGTTTTTCCCTCGGAGTCACTCTCCAGTGTTCCTGCCTGAAGGCACGGAGCTCACCCAGACAGAGGGATTTTCATTCACTAGCACTTGGCATGGCACAATCAGCCATGTCCTATGTCCTGAGTCCCGGCCCCCCTCGGCTCCCGAGAAGCCACGTGCCACCGTGGAGAGATACGGCCCTGGGCTCTGCCCAGTTTCACCCACTCTTCCGCCTCTCAGGACCTCTTCCCTCCCCTTTAAACTGAGCAGGCTTCTTGGCAGGGCTCTTGTGAGCCTTTGAGTACATTTGTCAAACATCTGGCCTGACGCCTACCTTGGCAAGCGAGTACTGAATACATTTTGCTACCATTTGATTTTTTTTCCAGCTAAATTCTGCTTGTGGGTGAACTTAACTAGTAGCAGCTTATAACACTGTCTGAAAATAACTGGTCTTTGGGGAGGACAGCCTCTCTGAGCCCCTTGTACTCATTCGTACATGGAAAGGAGAAGCCGAAGGGGCATGGGGAGGATCGGTTGAAATGACGCATGTGGTCAGTGGTCCTCAAAGCGGGGGTCCCCGGTCCAGCAGCTTTAGCATCACCCGGGAACCTGTTAGAAAGGCACAGTCCCAGGCCCCACGCCAGACCTACCCCCTCAGAATCTTTGAGGGTCAGGACCAGCAACCTGGGCTGTGACAAGCCCCCCAGGTACTTCTGAGGCTCCCGAAGTTGGAGAACCACAGGGTGTGATGGTGTTTTGGAAAACTTTGCGGCCCCTTTGGATTTTCTCAGTGATTATTACTGTGAGCTCACTTCAAGTGACCAAACACAGATTAAGAGCCCTGACTTCCAGAGGCTGAAATCCACAGCTATTTAGTTCATGGAAACTTCCCCAAACATGCACTCGTATTTTTTTCATCTAAGTAGGAAAGGACAGGCTCATGTAACAGGAAACCGCTCTGAGCGAATGCAATGATTATTTGGAGGATAAAGAACCAGGCATCTGAAATACCCAATTTGGCTCTAAGCTTCTAGAAGACACGGTAGTCTTAAGTTGATTTGACTCGCTGGTGAGTGGAAAAGTGGAAAGGAAAAAAGATGCTGACCCTGGGGCTCTCTCCATGTCGATTTTTATTTCCAACCACTCAGGATGTGATATTTTACTGATGGTATTAAATACAAAAAAATTGCTACAGCAACAGAACATGGAACCCCCACCCCCACCCCATACACCTTTCTGAAGCCGCACTTAAGTGTAGCTGCTGAAAAAGCTAACATAACCTTCGTATCCTGATCATAGAGAGTCTTATTTTGGGCTAAAACCCTAATGTTTCAGTGGCTGATTGCTGACTCCCTACCAGGTGTGTCTGCCTAAAATCCTGTGATCTGGCCTTAAAATGCCAAGCTCTGAAGCTCAGCCTTCCAACTAATAATAGGCAAAGGTAAATTTTGGGGACTGCAGGCTCACCCTCCGTCTGACAACTAGAAGCATGCGGCAGGTGCCTGGAACCCAGCTGACCTCAGCAAGGTCAGTGTTAGCGAGAGGGGTTGGCCAATTAAAGCTGCTCCCCTTTCCCGCTTCTGGCTTAAGGGAAGAGAATGAGGAAAAGAGCAACGAATCAGGAGGAGGACAGTTCACATTATCTCGTTTAATTCCCTCAACAAATCCCATTGTGTGCCCCCATTTTACGCAGGTGGAGACTGAGTTTCCTAGAGGTCAGACAACCTGACCAAGGGCAGAGTTAGAAACCAAGGCAGGTCTAACCAGGGATCGCTAAGCATGGGCTCTTTCTGCCATGCCCATGGAACCTTCTATGTGGCAGCCGGGCAGCCGAGTTCTTGAACCACATCACATGAGGAGACACTGATGGGCTCTGAGATTTGGGGGAGCCCATCATAACTGGTCCCCAGTATCTGATGTGGAGGAATAGACACAAGAGACCAAGTCGAAGGGCCAAATGAGGGCCTGTGAGTAGAAATTACAGAGCAGCAGGGACTGACTCCGCGCAGGAGCTTAACAATGAACGCTTCCCATGATGATGACCATGGGTGCAGAGGGACCGCCTTCTGACTTGGGAAGGAGGGCGAGCGTTCTCAGCTCTTCTGTTACATCATCCTGACACAAACACGCTTTGTGTTGCTTTCCTTGCCGTTGGGAGTTTGTGGTGGTGGTACCTTTGTTTTTGGTTTTGCCTGAAGATCCCAAACAGGATCAGATAAAATCATCTGTGCCCTCCACAGGGGACATACTCCCTGAAGCTACTTGATCACATACTCATAATCTTTCGGCCCATTCATTGAAATGGTGTCTTATTTTTTATCCCCTTAGTTGGAAGAAGGGAAGGCCAATTCTGTGCCCCTGCAGGGGCTCTGCTGAACATGATTCCCCACGTCCTAAAGGTGTTTGCACGAGGACACTATTCTTGTTTCAGAGTGGGGGGAGGGGGCGGGGCGGGGGGCTTTGCCTTGCCATATGGGCAGGCAGAAATGAAGGAAATGCTCTTGACTTGTCCCTGAAACACAGCACAAGGTGACCAACCGCTCACTGCCGTCCAGCTCTCCCTCACTAGGTGGGGTATCTCGCTCTGGCTCAGCTACCCTCCGCCCGCCCTTAGCCAGTTGCGCACTTACCCCCGGCTTTGATTTCTACGTAAATCCTTTACCTTAGTGATGCCAGGGGGGTTCTGTGAGTCATCTGCATAGTTGCGACACTGAAAATAGACACTGGGATCATGGAATTGTTCTCGAAAGGATTACTCCAGTGAAAGCCAAGCTCTGCTCTGACCTAGTCGTTGGGTAGCACAAAGACACACTGGATAATTGTCCCCGAGAAAGAAAGCAGCATTTCCAGCAGCCTTGCCTTAACACTCTGATAGCAAACAAAGACCGCATTGTAAAGAGCAGAGACCCAACCTCCACACTGGCATCTAGAAGCCGTGGGGCATTCACCAGATTCCAGCACCGTAGGGTTTATTTTCCAACTGCGACTCATCTGAGTCACCTCTCATGAGTGGTGTTAGTTTCTTAAAATGCCTACTTTTTCCTCTGCTTGGGGTTCCTGATAGTGAGAGATGGGCCGGGCAACCCGCTCTGCTTCTCGGTTCAGTCCTCTGTGTCTCTCTCAAAGGCAGACTCCTGTCAGGGGCCGGAGGGGTGGGTGGCGCCCTGTCGTCAGACCCCCTCCCCCTGAATGCCACGTAGACAGTCCCGGCCAGGGGCAGGACGATGCCCAGCAAGGTGAGGCACCTGCAGGGAGAAGACAGGTGTGACCAAGCCTCCCCTCACACCAATGCCACGGGAACATGAGAGAAACGAGCCCAGTGAAAAACAAACCACTCAAGCCCCCGACTAAGACACAGATAAATATCTAACAGTTTTAAGGAGTGGGAGTGGTGTTCTAGAATAAATAATGAAAGAAATGATAAAAGCAAAGATGAATGGATTTCACTAAATTCCTTATTATAATTATAAAAAATAAATAAATAAATAAACAGAAGCAACCCAAACACTGAGGAAGATACTTGCGGCTGATATGACTAAGGATTCATATCTTTCACCTGAATTATATAGTTTCAAAATGAATAAGAACCCAACTCACAGACATGCATAGAAACAGGAGTGAAAAGTAGAAATAGCAGCTGAACTTGGGGGAAAGAACTCCTTGTTACCAATTTTTTAAAATGTTCATTAAACCAATTTATTTAATCGATCAAATTGGTACTAGTTTTTATAAAGGTAGCCTTTGATGTGGGTGACAGGGTGGTGGTAAAGACATGGACGTCTCCCAGGAGGGGCAGTTATATAAGTGAGGTTTTCAGGAAAGCCTCTTACCAATTATTCCAGCAATTCTATTAGCTTGTCTGGAGGACCAATGCATGATGCAAACAAAAAGTAACAGGTAGGATTGCTGAGGTGTTTGTGGGAGAAGCCATGCCTCAAATAAAAGAAATTAATCTTCAGAAGTCACATGACAGGAACAGGACTATTTTGGGACAGGATACATTTCTCAGTGACTCTGAAACTCAATCACATGTGGGTGTGGTCAGCCTTCCTCTTGAACATTTCCGAATTTTCTTGTTTAAGGTACACGGTGATCTCCCATGGAATGTTGGCCAGACATCACTCAGGAATGAAAATTAATTGACTATGCGTCGTTGGTGAGTGGAAGTTGATAACATAGCCCCGACATACACATCCCAACCAGGTACCCCAGATGCCCATACTCACAGACACACAGCAACAAAGGTGTCGAAGGGGAACATTCCAGTAGCGCATCTAGCCACAACCACGCCAGATGAGGAGGAAGAATTTATTGTAAAGAGAGAAAGAGAAGGGGCCAAAAATGAAGTATTTCTGAATCTTAAAATATCTACCAAGGGAAAAAAAAGAGAGATTGTATTAATACTACTTTATTTTGCAATAAATAAACTTTTCCAAGAGCTTTCATATCTATTATTTCAAAACAAAACTTTGACATTAAACAGGGCAGCTGGCTTTTCACATATCTGATGTACAGATGGGGAAAATAAGGCACGAAGATGCTGAGATTCACAGGAGGAGGAACTCAGCCCAGCGCGATGTGGACCGTGCTCTCCAGAATCTATAGCCCGCCCAGACTCTCAAATCCTCTCCCAGCACAGCACTGGGAAGGACAATCCTAAAAGGTGCCATGGCCAGCTCAAATCTGTTTGCAAACAGGTTCCCACAAGAGAGAGATAAATGCAATATGAAATGAAAAAATACAGTGGAAGCCCACAGGCTGGGGAAAAGTGCAGTTTAAAATGGAAACTCAGAAGCACCAACTCAGGGCACAGCTCATGGTCACTGCAAGTAATTAGTAGGGATTTTAGTGGTAAGATGAGGACCGTGGTCTGGAACTTTCTCGTGCCCCAGAATTACCTAGAGGGTTGCTCCATAGATTGCTCCCTGTCTCCCCTCCCTGCGGGCTGATGCAGTAGGTCTGGGGTGGGACCTGAGAATTTCCATTTCTAACAAGAAACCAGGTGCTCGTGCTGCTGATCAGAGCACACACACTGAGCACCACAGGACCAGGGAGCTTCCAGAACTTCGGCAAATGTTGGGGAGTGGCAATGATAAATACCAAAAAAATAAAATATTAAGTGCCCATTAGGTATGAGACATGTTTTGGACATTATCTTTAATCCATCAACAACCTACAAGAAACTATTATTTACCTTATTTTACAGACAAGGAAAGTTCTCCTCAGATACTCGTGCACATAAGCATGAGTATTAAGTGGCTAAGAATACAGGTTCTGCAGTTTGAGGGCCTGTATCTACTCTTTATAATATGACCATGGACAAGTGACTTCTTTGCTCCGTGCCTCAGTTTCCCCCTTGGTAAAATGGAGATAAGAGTTCCTTATAGGGTTGTTGTGAGAACCAAATGTAGCAATAGCTATAAAGCACTTAGGAAGTGCCTGGTACAGTCAGAGCTCAATAAACATTGCTGTCTCTATTATTGCTGCTAAGTGGCAGGGACGGAACCCACTCAGGTCTGTATGAACCTGAAGAGTGCGGTCTTTTTATTTCCTCACGCTACCTCATTTCACCACAACACGTTGCCTAGACTTGCATTCAGGAGGCTTCGGTTTGAGCCTGCTTGCTGTGTGACCCTGGGTAAGTTACTTCACCTCTCTGGGTCTCATTTCCTCCTCTGGCTAATGAGGAAGGGTGGGTTGGACACGGTGTCTTCTAAGGTCCTTCTACCTCCATGAGTGTGACCAGAGGGTTTCTGAAATGTCCCAATAGGTCACTACAAGATTAATAATATGTGTTAATTGTGATTCTTAATCGTGACCTGTTAAGGATGGAGACAGGAAGGAGGGGTTGTCCACGTGTCGTCAGCACTGGCCACGGGTGAGGGTGCTCCATCAAGCAGGTCCCCAGAGGGGACACGGTGGCAGTTTCCTCAGTATCCGATTCCATTTGCTCTGAATCAATGCCCACCCCCCGCCCAACGGCTACTGCCTGGTTGTACTTGAATTTACCAAATAAACTCTTCCACTGAAACAGAAGCGTATAGACCAGCCACCATGTCCGTCCTCGCTGGAATTTTAAAAGGAATCAACTGGCCTTCTGTTTGATCCATGACCCACTCCGGAGCCTCCGGGCCATGTGAATCAGGCCCTCCAGCCTGATGAGTCCGGACGCCCCGAGAAAGTCAACCTCCCAGACCTACGAGGCAAAGCCCAGCTCCGTCCCTGCAGGGACCTGCAAACCTCCTCGGAGACCACAGCAGCCAGAACCTTCCTTTGTCAGCCTTAACTGCACAGCACGTACTGGGGGCCACAGGGAAATCCAAAATCAAGATGGCAAAAAGCTTCGTAGTTTATCTACACTCTTAAAAACCTTTTTAAAAAAATGTAACTTAGGGCCCTGAATGTAACAAGAAGTACAAGACAACAGAAGTAGGAACAGAATGATAACGTGTATGTCTGGCCTTCCAGATTACACTTCCTTCATCTTCCATAGTTTTTTAAAAAGTTGCTTTTCCTTAGGTCTGACTCTTCCTATCTCAAGAAGCACAGGCTTCATAGCAGCCAGAAAATGTTCCCAGTTGTCTCCAACGATCATCTTCCTGCATCTGGATCCTAGGGGGGCTGCCTCACAGGCCCCAAAGCCTATTAAAGCAAGTTACAACCCACTTCACCTCCGTTGCCTCAGGGGAATCCCTTCCGGAGTCAGCGCTTGCCCCTGGATGGAGTCTGAAGCACTGAGCAACAGTGTCCAGACCCTGAAGGACAGAGGAGGGTTAACACTGCCCTCGTGACCCCAAAGATACTCCAGGGGGCTGGATACTTACACTTGTAAACCCCGGGATAGCTCTGGCCGAGCCAAGAAGCCAGAACGATGCTGTGTGTGTAAGTGTGTGTGCGCGCGTGTGTGTGTGTGTGCTGGGGGAGGTAACCAAAGAATTAAACTTGGTTACACTGAAGTCATCATCAGCTTCGGCCTCCAGACACTCAGGCCTATCCTCCCCATTCCCTCGGGGGTAAGAACACACGGTAGGGAGGCTCTGCAGGGTGGCCCCCTCCAGCTCCCGGCCCACCACTTCTCTCTTCCCACCTTCTCCCTGCTCCTATACCACCAAGTGCCTTACCTGCGGAGTGTGGACAACCTAAGCCCCACCTGCCTGACCCTCTCCCACAGCACCCCCTTAGAGGGGGGCTGGCAGCCAGCTGGGCAGGGAATTCTGGGGTTCTAGATACTCAGAGTGTGACTGGAAGAGAAGGGGAAGGTGGGCATGTCCCCTTGATCCCACAGACATCTCATCGGGGAGGACACAGCCAGCGGAAAGCCGGAGGAGTGGTCCCTAAAGTGGGGGGCCTAGGTCCGAGGGCTGCACTGTAGACACCACTCCCCCCGCCCCCAAGGCGCGTACCCTCCTCTTGGGGAGATCGCAGGACTCCGGGGGGCCAAGCGTCAGGAGAGGAGAGAGTGAGTAGAACAGAATGGGGCCCTGGAGGCCCTAAAATCAAAGGGACTCTGGGAAGAGACTCTTACAGACTGCATTGTGCCCCCTTCCATCCCCCAAATTCCTATGTTGCAGCCCTAAGCACCAGGACTTCAGATTGCAACTGGATTTGGAGGTAGGGCCTTTAGAGAGGTGATTAAGTGAAAACGAGGCCATCACAGTATCCAATTCAGCCGGTGTCCTTGTATGAAAGGAAGACTGGACACACACATGTGAGCACACACCCAGCGAGCAAGCCCAGGAGAGAGGCCTTGGGAGAGACCAGCCCAGCCGCCCCCCGGGACCCGGGACTTCCAGTCGCCAGAACCAGGAGAGGTGCATCTCTGGTGCTAAGCCCCCCGGTCTGTGGTATTTTGTTAGGGACAGCCCTAGCCACCTAAACACAGCGACCCGCCAGGTGGCAACACGGGCTGAGGCAGCGCGGGCCTGGGAACCCAGCCGAGACTCGGGAATGGGGCTGCCTGTGGACGGCTGGGTCTGCTGGGCACGGCCGCCCTCCCCAAATGACCGGACTCGATGTCCTGGGTCCTAGCAGCACCGAGGGGAAGTGCCAACACCCTGTGCCAAATCCTGCTGTAGTTAATAAATCCAGCTGGCAGCCTGTGTGCAGTCGACTGAAGCTAAGTGTCTACACGGCCAGATTCTAGGTCTATACAGGGGAATAGGGGACCTCTGATCTGTTTCCCACCAACATCTCATCACGCGCCATCAGCAACCCCTTTGCTCTCGCAGGCCCGCTCAGGCCCGCGCGTCCCCTTCTGCCCCCTCCAGTGTGGCTCTTGCCCCGAACCCCGCGGCTCCCCAGAGCTCCCCTTCACGACCGCCTGTCCCACGCTCTCCCCGGGAGCTCCCGTGGGTACTTCCTGAGCGCCTCTCACTTCGGGCACACACGGCCTTTTCCTACTCACTAAATTGGAGGGTTCCCCAAATGAGTGACTCCCAATGCTTTCGATTCTCCCCCCTCTGCACACACATGTGATCTCCCACAAAGGCCAGAGGCAAACGTACTCGGGACATATTTCCTGAATTAAACTGAGAACACAACATGGTATTCCGTGAAATGTTTTGGATTCCTTTTGAGGCGCTTCTGTGGGTAGTTCAGGGAGTCATTATTAAAATAGCTCCATTTTAGGGGCACCTGGGTGGCTCAATCGGTTAAGCGTCTGCCTTAATTAATTATTAAATTAATAAATTAATTTAAAAAAAATTTCCACATGTCCCTGTGGAAATCAGAAAACCTTGATTTTTACAACTGAACAAATTATGCCTTGTGACTCACACGTATTTGGAGAACTGCTTGCAAGCGTGCGTCCCCCTTTTGCTTCCCGTATAGAATCCCCTGTAGCTGACGGGCTTCGGAGCCCTTCCTTGGGGCAACCTGAGTTACTGTCTCCTGGGCCACTGTCCTCAGGAAGACAATGAATAAATACTAACCTACTTTGAGGTTGGCTTCCTTTTGGTCCACACTCTCAACACCCAGGTGTGACATATTTTCATTCTCAAGAACTCACACCGAGTCAGGTGACTGAAATGTTATAAGATCCTATGGCAACCACACGGTGCAGTTTTTTTGCCTGGAAGTAATACCTTCTGCCCTGCCCAGAATTGTCTTCCCTCTCTCTGCAATCTTGGGCTCATTTCTTTTTTTTAAAGATTTTATTTATTTATTTGACAGAGAGAGACACAGCGAGAGAGGGAACACAAGCAGGGGGAGTGGGAGAGGGAGAAGCAGGCTTCCCGCCAAGCAGGGAGCCCAATGCGGGGCTTGATCCCAGGACCCTGGGACCATGACCTGAGCCGAAGGCAGACGCTTAACGACCTGAGCCGAAGGCAGACGCTTAACTGTCTGAGCCACCCAGGCGCCCCTTGGGCTTGTTTCTTCTAGGCCTGTCTGCAACGGTGCCCACCTGGGAAGCCCCTGCTCTCCTGCTCTGGGGGAGCGAGGCCTGCAGACAGCTAGCTACAGGGCACCATGGATGGGCTGGCTGCCCCCACAGCTGTAAAGGAAATAATGGCAATTCCACCAAAAAGCTTTAGGGAACGGCCGAGGAAGCTCCCCTAATACATTACCCCTGTCAGCCTGGCCCACCCAGGCAGGGCCCTTCCTTTTCCCAGGTCCTCAAAGACAATCAAGATATCTTTGTATTGATAATAGCGTCTCACCTTCCACTTTATTCTAATGTCAACTCTGGCTAATCAGCTTAGCATTAGCCAGAAAAAATGAGGCTAATTGATAAATCTCTTAAATAATAATGAACATTAACTCAGACTGAGTGAGCCACTTATTCACTTGAAATGCTAATCTAATAACAACTTTGCACATTCATCTTTGTTGCTAGGATATTGATGGCTTCGCCAACCAGAACTGAAATTGAGATTTAATTCATAGCAATTGGTTTTCTTTTTAACAGCACATAAAATATTTGTCTAGGGAGACAGATACTGGACCCGAATCTGGAGGGATAATCATAAATTCAGAGGACAGTGTCAGGTTATTGAAAACTAATCGCAATATCAACACTTAAAGGAAGATGTTTAATACGTGTGTGATATTGTGATATAATAAGAAACCTATATTTGGCCTTCCGCCTGGGTTCCTGGCATGGAGCTCATAAAGCCCTTGGAATTTCCTGAGTGAGAGGGGTAGGAGGAGGCTGTGCTCTTATTCATAATAAGCTCCTTTCAACCAGACTTGAGTTGATGCTAACAAGATGACTCCAGGAGGAAGGGGCTGGTTGACAGAGGAACCAGTCCTGGGATTAGATTGTAACTTCCAGCCCCATCCCCCACCTCCGGGAGGGCCAGAGATTGAGTCAATCACCAATGGCCGGTGATTTAATCCCTTGTGCCTACATAATGGAACCTCCATGAAAACCCTACACAAAGGGGTTCTGAGAGCTTCTGGGCTGGTGAACACATCGAGGTGCTGGGGTGGAGGGTCACCCTGAGAGGGTGAGGAAGCTCTCCGTCCCTTCCCAATAGCTTGTCCTGTGCATCTCTTCCATTTGGCTCTTCCTTTATAATAAGCCAGTAATAGTAAACTGTTTCTCTGCATTCTGTGAACCATGAGAGTGAATTATCAGACCTGTGGAAGATACTATGGGAACCCCTGATTTGTAGCCACGTCAGACAGAAGTGTGGGTAACCTCAGGCCCCACTACTTGGGATTGGTGTCTTTAGTGGGGGAGAGTCTTGCGGGAATGAACCCTTAACCTGTGGGGTCAGCACTCTCTCTAGGTAGTGTCAGAATTGAGGAATGTGGGGGTGGGGGGGAGACACACACATTTGGTGTCAGAAGTGTTCAGTCAGTATAGAGAACCAGTGTCTTCCTTTTAATGTGTCGTGTCAGTTCTCATTTGGATGACCGGAATAAATACAAAAGATGCTAGCAGTAAAACTTCTGGGCTTTAGAACTCTTTCTTTGAACACTTTGAAAGAATTAGAGGAAACCAAACCAGTTTCCATGTGAACTGAAGTGTATTCATTCTGTGAGGCGAAGGTCAGAAGAGTCTGCAAGGCCGCAGGGAGCCACACTGAACTTCCAGGTCCACCCCCTCTCCGTGCAGAGGAAGTGACTAAAATGTGGGGAGATTAAGTGATTTGCCCAGGATCACACAGCTGCGAGGTGACAATCAGGACCAAACGCGGGGCTCCTAACGCTAATCCATGACAACACATCAGCTGCACACAATCCCAGTTCAGAATGGCCTTCTGGAATTGGCACCTGACAGATTCCCACACATGGGCCACAGCAGAGAACATTCACAGTATAGAAACCCGACACGGCCCACCTGCTCTCTTCAGGCCTAACCGGGCCACTGTGGACACCTGGAAGATTGTTTACATTTCAACTTTGATTGTGTGAAGATTCAGCCCTTACCTTCTCTTTATTCTTTCTCCTCCTTCCTACTACTCCTTTCCTATCCCTTGGCCTCCATTCCCAAATCCCCAAAATGCCATTGTTCTCCGGGTATTGGACTTATCAGGATGAAAGGTTGGTCCTTCCTGAAGGAATGGCCTTTCTTGGCTCCAAGGAGTTGGGAGTCTTCAAACTTTATGCTAAGACAATAGTTTCCCTGGGTATCTTTCGGACCTACCCAACTGAGACATCACAGTCACATCCTTTTCGGCACAAGAATCAGGGACACACACACCCACGCTGTATTCGGCTCCATCCTGGAAAACACAATGCCACAACGCTCTTTCATTTTAATGTTCACAGCATACGTGCACCATCTTTTCTGAGGCCTCTGCTGTGGGCTGCCCGAGAATTAAGAAGATTAGGACAGGGGAGAGAAAGGTATTGAAAGAAGTTTGCTGACATCTTTGGAGATGGCTGTCCCGTTACAGAGTGGTTCGAGTTCAATTTACAGAAGACCAGATGCACTCATCTTGAAATCAAAGCTCGCAGCTGATTGTTTACAAAGCCACCACCAGTGTGGGATCTGCCCCCATGCATCTGTCCCCCCCTTGCCCCCCCTGGAACGGGTCATATTAAGATTTGGCGGCCCTACGATTTCCAACAGAATTGCCAAGTGGCGATTTCTCTATGGCAGGACACAACATCTCAAGTAAAGATTTTATTCATCAGTCAAGCCCGTGATTAGAATGCGTGTCCCAATAAAGAAAAGATCAAACCGTAAATAAAAATTTCGGGAATGCTTCTTCCAAACATGTAACTTACATGATTGTGTAGGCCTGACCTTTTGCTCTGATATCAAAAACATTAATCTGCTTCAAAAATGAGATACAACATTTGTACACACTGATTAAACTCTCAAGCAGTCATTATCATAACCCTCAGTGGGACAAGTGGAGTTGGGTGATAATTTCTCTATCTCCAGTGGTTAACCATTGCAAGACCGTTTTATAGCATTTATATTAGAGAGCTTGGATTTCTTCTTGCTATTTTATGTGACTGTTTCTAGCCAACCCGTTATTTTTATGTTAGTGTGGTGTGATGTCATAAAGTCTATTTTTGTATTTAACAGGAGGCTGTGTTGCTCCTGGTTTTATTTTCCAGCAGTAAAAGAACTATCATGCTTTGAAGATAATAAGCCCTGTGACCTCAGGCACATGCAGTGATGTTCATAGAAGTCTGGGCCCATCTGCTAAAATAACCTCAAATTCCTATCTCAGAGCTCTGAGATACCTTTTGGTATTCCCAAAACGGATGGTGAGTCAGGAGTTAATGGCCAAAAACATTGGCTGGGACTTGACCTTGGATTCTACACGGAGGTTGTCCAGAAGGCTTGCCCCATACGATGGGGCGGGAGGAATGTCTGAAGGCCCAGGCGGTTTGTGGACAACCGCCTCCTGTAACGTCCCACACTCAGAACATGCAAGTGCAGCCGTTTGCAATTTAGTTTTAACGTTTTGCCAAACATCTTTAGAGTTTGGGGCTTTTTTACTAAGAGAAACAAGCGATGGGCTTGTACGGGGTGCCCTATGGCGAAGTTCCGCCGTCCCCCGAGAGCACGAGTGCGCACCAGCCACGCTCACCTGCAGGACATGCAGCTTGCAATACTGCCCTCGGAAGCCCCCCGAGGGAGCGTGCGTGGAGAGGCACTCACTGTAGGATCCCAGTCTGTCCACGTTTCCGTTAAGAACGTTGCTCCCCAGCTTCCCGACGGAGTCGTACACTGAATTCCAAAGCAAAAGAAGTAGGCAAGGTTAGCTTCTTTCTGCTACTTTCAAATGAATTTATAGGCACTCGGTTCCACCTCCTAAAGCAATCAATCTGAAATGACGGAAAAAAGAAGAGACAGATGCATTTAGCTGCCACTCTGTGAGCCTGCATCTTGTATCCACAGCCCATCTTCACTGAGGGAGAACAGTGATGTATGTTCTCATGTTGGTTGCCTGGTCTGTTGCTGAAAAAAAATTAGGAATATGAATGCTTTTAAATAATAAATGCTTTGAGGGAGTCAAAAGACATAGCTAAAAATTGGTAGCTTTTCTTTCTCCCCCGTACAGCCAGGAGAAAATACTCAGTCTTTAACATTTTTTATCCAGTTTTGTGGGACCTTATTTTAGACAATTTTTTTTTTTTTTTTTTTTGCTCCTTCCGGAGTAGAACAGTCACCACGTTCCCCTGTTAATGGCACTCTTCACCCTGGTCCTGCAAAGCTCTTTTGTTTATGTTCGTATGTGTCCTTGTGTCCTTCACTTTAAATAATTCATTTCCTTTCATTTTTCTTTTTTTTTAAAGATTTTATTTATTTATTTGACAGAGAGAGAGAGAGAGTACAAGCAGGGGGAGCGGCAGGCAGAGGGAGAGGGAGAAGACTCTCCACTGAGCAGGGAGCCGATGCGGGGCTCGATCCCAGGACCCCGGGATCATGACCTGAGCCGAAGGCAGACGTTTGACTGACTGAGCCACCCAGGTGCCCCTCCTTTCATTTTTCTTCCTCTCTCCCTTCCCTGTTACCCCCACCCCGTACGTTTGACATCTGTCCTCTCATTCGTAGGTGTTCTTGTTTTGTGTAAGTGTATTTATAATTTATATAAATGATTTTGTGCTTCGGATCTCCTGTTTCTACACATGTCACTCAGGGCGACGTCTGTGGTGTTATTCATGCTATATTTATGGTGTTACTATGCTCAGACCTTCTAACTACTTGTAATAATTCATCAGAATCTTAGACTCAGCCATTCCCTGGGTGATGGACACAGAGATGGCCTCCACCCACAGAAACACCCCGAATGTCTCCATTCAGACCTACGTGAGGCTTTCGCTCAGAAACACACACCAGATATACAACCGTGAGTGGGATTGTTGAGTCATAAAGTAGATAAATACTGGTAAATCCCACCAGATTGTGCTCCAGAGTGACTCCCCCAGTATACCCTCCCCAGAGATGCCAATTCCTATTTCTTCTTTGCATCATCCAGCTTTCATGTTTTTGGCAATGAATGGATATGAAATGCTATCCAGGGGCGCCTAGCTGTCTCAGTTAGTAGAGCATACAACTCTTGATCTCAGGGTCATGAGTTCAAGACCCACATTGAGTGTAGAGCTTATTTAGGAAAGAAAAAAAAAAGAAAGTTAAAATGCTATCCAGGGGCGCCTGGGTGGCTCAGTTGGTTAAGGGTCTGATTTCAGCTCAGGTCATGATCTCAGGGTCCTGGGATTGAGCCCCATAAAAGGCTCCCTGCTCAGCGAGGGAGTCTGCTTCTCCCTCTCCCTCTGCCCCTGCTCATGTGTGCGCTCTCTCTCAAATAAATAAATAAAATCTTTAAAAAAAAAAAAAAGCTTGTATAGAGTTGAAACACAGAAGTAGTAAAAATAGAATAGGAATTGTTTGTACGATTTAAGATTACCAAGGAAAAATGTAAAATCTCACGTAAGGACACAAAAAAAGACTGGAATAATTTGCATGACATCCAATGATGGCTTAATACAAAACTGATGTCAACTTACCCCATATAATCTATAAATCTGAAGCAATTTCAATCAATATTTTAGTTGGATATTCCAAGGAGCTCAATAAACTTCTTGTGAAATTTTCTGAATACAAATTTTCTGAAATTTGTATGAATCCTTAATGGTCTACAAATTAACTAGCTCAACTTTGACAAGAAGACTAAAGGCAGGGGTGCCTGGGTGGCTCAGATGGTTAAGGGTCTGGTTTCAGCTCAGGTCATGATCCCAGCCTCCTGGGATCGAGAGCCCCACTTTGGGCTCTCAGCTCAGCGGGGAGCCTGCTTCTCCCTCTGCCCATCCCCTTCCCCCAGCTCGTGCTCTCTCTCAAATGAATAAATAAAATCTTAAAAAAAAAAACCCAAAAAACAAAAGAAGACTAAAGGCAGATAGGCAATATACTACAAATCCATAATAATAAAAACCATATGGTTCCGGTATTAGAACCAGGACTGGCTTCGTGGGCATGTGACCTGTGTAGTCACATGGACCCCACACTTGCTTTACGTGTGATCTGCTGTCACCATCTTGACATTCTTAATAATTTTTAAACAAGAGGCCGTGCCTTTTCATTTTGCATTAGCCCTGCCAATTATGTAGCCAGTCTTGACTAGAACAAAGATTGTCGAAAGACTGGAACAGAAAGTGAAGGCTCAGAAGAATGGATTTCTGCCCCAAAAAGGACGCTGTGGATAAGGAACGCACAGATAACCTACTGAGTCTCAGTGTTTTCAGTGACTCAGGTAGACAAGGACCAGTATTTAGAATAACAAGGAGCTCTTGCACATCAAAGAGCAAATCCATTAACAATGGGCAAAGGATACACACAGTACTTCACAGAAGAGAAAACTTCAATGGCTGGCTGACAAACAAAAATATCCTGAGTTCTTTGTAATTAGAGAAATGAAAGTTAAAACAACTGGATAGCATTTTAATTTTATTTTTATTTTTATTTTTTTAAAAGATTTTATTTATTTATTAGAGAGTGTTGGGCAGCTTTTCCATTTTTAGAATTTTTCATTTTGATAGCTGGTGTTTCACTGTCACCCAGCGTTCTAAGTGTTTTGTGAGCATGTTGTGAACCCTCCACTATCAGGTCTTTTTGTGACAAAGGGGTTCTCAGTAACATGTTACTCAGTTTCCATACACGTAGCGTTTCTCTTTTAGCTCTGCCTTTGTTGTTTCGAAGTCATGTGTCTGATTATCTTTCTTTCTGGAAATTTTTACAATTTCCTCATTGTTTTTCATGTTCTTAAGTTTAGTTGGGTCCTGACAGGTACGCTGGGATGTGAATTTTCTTTATCAGTCTGGACTGAAATGACGTCATTTCAATATGAGGTCTTTTATCTTCTTTTAATTCTGGAGAAAATATTGCTATTATTTGTTAAATATTTCTTCCTTTTGCTTGTTTGGTTACATTTCTCCTTCAACGGCACTTCTGGCCCCAAAATCTCTCAGTGTTTTGTTTCCCAGCTCTTTATCCCTTCCGGCTATACTTGCAGTTCTCCTAAATGGATCTTCCAGCTCCTCGTGGTCCTTGGCCTCCATCTACCTTACTTACTACTTATCCCATTTATTGTGCTATTTATCTATTTCAACTAGTTTTACTCTAATAGTCCCTCTTGATTTTATGATTTTTTAAAAGATTTATTTATTTATTTGAGAGAGAATGCACGTGAGTCAGGGGAGGGGCAGAGGGTGAGGGAGAGAATCCTTAAGCAGACTCCCCATTGAGCATGGAGCCCCACGTGGGGCTCCATCCCAGGACCCTGAGATCATGACTGAGCTGAAATCAAGAGTCAGATGCTTAACCAACTGAGCCACCCAGGCGCCCCTTGACTTTATGATTTCTTATTCACACTTTGTATTACCAATGTTCTCCATTAGCTCTCTGATTCTATTTATTGTATTTATTTTTATTATTTTTTAAAGATTTATTTATTTATTTGAAAGAGAGAGAGAGAAGGGGAGGGGCAGAGGGAGAAGGAGAGGAAGAGAATCTCAAGCAAACTCCCCTCTGACCACAGAGCCCCGTGTGGGGCTCGTCCTCACGATCCTGAGAGCACGACCTGAGCGGAAACCAAGAGTCAGACACTCAACTGACTGAGCCACCCACGCTCCCCTACTGTGTTTATTTTAAATCTTTGATGACCATCTGTTCCAATAATTCAGCTTCATGTAGTATATATATTTGTTCAATTCACTGTCATTAGCTTCGAGAATATAGTAAATAGGATACAGTTGGATTTTCTTCTAAGCTTGATTAATATGGTCCAGTTGATCACTTTCCCTTAAAATTACTTGGTATGACCTAAGTTGCCAGAGCCAGATCCTCACATTATGCCAACAACAATCAACATATGGAGTCTATTATGTGCCAGGCACTGTTTTGAATGCCTTCTGTCCATTGTCTCTTCTACCCCTCACACAATCCTATGAGATTATGAGTAATCATTTTAATCTCCATTTTACAGATTCATAAATGGAGGCAAAAGATGGTAAATAATGTAAACAGCAATATAAATCTGCCCTTTTTTAATTGCTCACGAGAATCAGAGCTGGGTATTTAAACTAGCTAGTAATGATCAGAGCTATGTATTCAAATCCATCTTGACCTGAACCCATAGCCTCTTGCCCTCTAAAATACACAAAAATAGGGCGCCTGGGTGGCTCAGATGGTTAAGCGTCTGCCTTCGGCTCAGGTCATGATCCCAGGGTCCTGGGATCGAGTCCCGCATCGGGCTCCCTGCTCCTTGGGAGCCTGCTCCTCCCTCTGCCTCTCTCTCTCTCTCTTTCATGAATAAATAAATAAAATCTTTTAAAAAAATAAAATAAAATAAAATACACAAAAATACCCCATTTTTGTTTGTCAGTTTGGTATATAAGTTCTTATATATAACTAAAGATAATGATAGTCCTTAGAATGAGTGGGGAGAAAAACTCCACATACAGCTTGGCAGATTATGCATCTCTTCTTGCATTTCTTTCTCTTTACTAACAATTGGGTTTCTGAGAGTTAACCTAAAAATCAGATGGAAGGAACTGCATTCTGCTGCATGTGTGCCTTTAAAAAAAAATAATAATAATACATGATTTTAAAAACCTCCCGGCCAGAACTAGGCAAACAGTCCTTGATGAGCTGTCTGGGGTAACCTGACTTTCACCATGTGCTCCTGACTCTTCTGGCCAGTTCTGCTGCTCAGGCTTCTTGGGCTCAGCCAGCAGGGATCTGTTATCACTGGCCTCTTTTAAATGATTCGAAGTATTCCAGGTTGATGCTGTAATGACAATAACTGAGCCTCCCTTACTCCCTCCCCTGGGAATGACTCTCTGTCTCCGCAGAACCCTGGAGCTGGCATTCACTCGGTCATTTGCAACCAGCAACCATCTTTTGAGCTAAACTGTCTGAATTACAAGACTGACCACATCCCTCCCTTCTTTACCATTGTTCTCAGGCACCATGAACAAAGTTAAATGTAACTCTCGGAGAAGAGGACCTATTTACCGTATTAAAAACTTGGATGAAGCATTGCATTCGGATTATATAAAGAACCCTTACAAATCAGTAATTTTTTAAAAGTCAAAGAAGCTAATTTAAAATCTGCAAAGGAGGGCGCCTGGGTGGCTCAGTTGGTTGGGCGACTGCCTTCGGCTCAGGTCATGATCCCGGAGTCCCCGGATCGAGTCCCGCATCGGGCTCCCTGCTCGGCGGGGAGCCTGCTTCTCCCTCTGACCCTCCCCCCTCTCATGTACTCTCTCTCTGTCATTCTCTCTGTCTCAAATAAATAAATAAAATCTTTAAAAAAAATAAAAATAAATAAATAAATAAAATCTGCAAAGGACGTGAACAGGCAACTCTTGGAGAAGGAAATCCCAGGATCCAATAAATCTGAGAAAGTTGTTCAGCCTCCCCAGCAAACCACAATTAGACACCATTCTTTTCTACTCATCTGATGGCTAGAAAATTATAAGGTTGATGGAATTAAGTGTTAGTAAGAATATGAAGAGATGCTTCTCTACGTTTGGGCTCCTAGAAGCTATCATCCCTGGGAACAGCAACTAGATGCTGGAGAATTACCACTCCCCAACTGTGCATAGTCTTGACAGAAAATCAAGGTGCTCTTTCCTGTCACCACAGAGGTTGGCAGGGTCCCAGGAAGCTGTTGTCACTCTACTCTCCCACTCCTTGTGACATGAGGTCCAACCGCTCCCAGTGCTAGTGTGGAGTAAGTCAAGGCCCAAAGCAAAGCTTGGGCTTCGTTCTTCTATTGGTGGTCAGCTGGGTGGCAGCGGAATGGACCCAACTGGCAGAGAGACCCGGGCTCAGCAGGTCATTGGCCTTCCTATCTGGTGAGCTTCCATGCTCAGTGGGGAGTCTGCTTGAGGATTCTCTGTCTCCCTCTGCCCCACCCCTTGCTCGAGTGTTCTCTCTCTCTCAAATAAATCTTTTTTTAAAAAGAATAATAAATATATTTTACAAAACAAAATAATATTTTTTCTAAAGATTTTATTTATTTATTTGACAGAGAGAGACACAGCGAGAGAGAAAACACAAGCACGGGGAGTGGGAGAGGGAGAAGCAGGCTTCCCGCCAAGCAGGGAGCCCGACGCGGGGCTCGATCCCAGGACCCTGGGATCATGACCTGAGCCCAAGGCAGATGCTTAATGATTGAGCCACCCAGGCGCCCCAAAACAGTATCTTTCTAGTAGATATATATACACAAAAATGCAAGAAGTTTCTGGAAAGTTCTAGAAGGATATACACCCACTGATAACAACTGTTATCCAAGAAGGGGACTGAGAATTAAATGAGGGAACAAAAAACTACTTAAACTTGGTCTGTGCTGTTTTGATTCTTTTACAGTGAGAATAGATTCATATATTATTCAGTAAGTATAATATATAAACAATAAAATATTAAAAATTTTAAAAATCAGTGTACATTTAAAATAAATTCTTCAGTTGTCATTATCTAGAGTAGGAGTTGGCACACTGTGGTCCTATTTTTTGTAAGTAAAATTTTATAGGAATATAGCATCTCATTTGCTCACGTGTTGTTAACGCTGCTTTCTAGATACAGGCAGGGTTCAGTAGTTGCAACAGAGGCTGTGTGGCCCACAAAACCAAAGTATTTGCTATCTGGTCCTTTAGAGGGAAACTGCAGACCTCTTACCTAGAGCTGTGATGCTCAAGCCTGGGCAGACATGAGAATCCCCTGGGGCATCTTTAAAAAATACTAAGACCCAGGCTTCACCCTCACGAAGAATGAAGTCAGGGTGTGGCTTGGGCATTAATTGGTTTTTTAAATTTTCCCAGGTGATGCTCTGTGCAGCCAGGCCCAATTGTTCTGATCTTTAGGATTAATTCCAGACTCCTGAGGGTGGTTTAAAAGGCCCTTCGTGACCGGACCTGCCTCTCCAAGCTCATCCTCTCACACCCACACCCATTTCCTCTGCTCCATTACACAGAACTCACCAGGCCTGCACTTGTCTGCGTTTCTGCCTGGAATGTCCTTCCTGTCTGCCTGGAAAATGCTAAATCATCCTTTGGGTCTCTGCAGAAGGGTGGTCTCCCCTGGGAAGCTGTCTAGACTCTTGCTTGGTGTATCACACTAAAAGGCATGTAATGGTTTACCTGTCTGTCTCCCATGTGAGGGAGGGCCTATTTCCATTAATGGATATTTCAGAGGAGGACCTCTAAAAACATTTGCTGGATTGAATTACACCTTGAAAAAATTAAACTTAAATGCCCCAAATCCAGCTCCATGAATGTATTTTGAGGTCCTCCGTGTGTCAAGAAAACCAGCAACAATTTAAAAAACTGGATGTGTTTATTAGAGATAAGCTAAATGATTCCCGATTCCTTTCTCTATCACTGAGTATCCCAAATGCTGTAGCCTGAAGTTTAAGGATCTGGAACTATAAGAGTCCTAGGAGATAAAAACAAGAGAGATGTCAATACTGAGCCTGACTTTACCCTTAGATAAAACTCTAAAGCACTAATATAGAGAGACATCCAATTATTCACTTGAGAAGATCAAATTCTTCTTCTTTTTTTTTTTTTCCCAGTTGGTGTTCTGCTTTGTAAACTGATTGGATTTATGGTTTTCTGGCTGAGGTTATTTTGGATGCATGCAAATTTTCAATTGCATTTGCTTCCTTTCTGATTATGAACTCAAAGGGACAAGTTGCCCTTTTCTTGCCTCCTGCTTAATTGGTTTCTATCAGGAGCCCGAGATGCTGGGCCGTGGGTGCCATCCAAATAAAAATACATTATGATTGTCTTGGGAGGGAGGCATAGGATAAACTAATGATTAATCCCACCCGTTACTTCAAATCACATGGCCATTGTTTCAAGTTTTCATTTCCAAAAGATGAAAAACAACCCGTTTCAATTCTGCTGGGCTAATTGGCAGACAGATAGGCTTTCTCACATGGTGGTGATAATATGTGGATATTAAAATGTGGAGTTGATTAACTTCTGGGTTGGAAAGGAGGAAAGACAGACCCTGGTCAGTGGTCTTATATTTTAAAATATGGATGCATTTATACCATGAAGCTGAAGGCAGCGGAAGCTTCTAGAATGCTAAGCCACAAATAAATCCTGAAAGTAATGATCATCTACAGCATTACCAGCAAATATTTACTAAGCACCTCCCAGATTGCTGTGTTACATTGGAGAATTTTAAAAACGAGAATTGAATAGTCCTTGCACTAAGTTGCTGATACAGGACATACACCTAGAATGCCAGCCATCTATTGCCAGAGATCTCCTTGTTAGCAAGAAAGCGATCTTTGTGTGCTACAATCTGATATCCAAAGTTCCTAAAGCAGCGTTTTACAGACACCTTCTTGTAGTCCCCCTGTGTCTGGTCAACTATTAATCTTGGACTCAGAGACCAAGAATAGCAGGTATAGTAGTTTTCTGTGACTGATATTACAAATTCCCACATACTTGGTGGCTTAAAACCACAGATATTTGTTCTCCCACAATTTTGGAGGCCAGAAGTCCAAAATCAGTATCACTGGGCACAAATCAAGATGTCAGCAGGGCTACCCTCCTTCTGGAGGCTCCAGGAAAGAACCATTCTCTGCCCCTTCCAGCATCTCACGGCGGCTGACATCCCGTGGCTTGTGGCCACATCACTCTGATGTCTGCCTCTATGTACATCACCTTCCCTTCTGTGTGTCAAATCTCCCTCTGCCTCCCATTTCTAAGGGTACATGTGATCACCTTTAGGGATAATCTCCCCCATCTCAAGATCTTTAACTTAATCATATGGGCAAAGATCTTGTTTCCATATTAGGTAAGGTTCACAGGTCTCAGGAACGAGAATGTCAATGTCATTCGGGGGGCCATGTTCCAGCCTAATCCAGAGATTTCAGTGGATGCCACCCTTCACCCTTTCTCTACTAGATTTTATTTTTTTCAGCAATTTTTCTGTCCTTAGCTCCAGTACCCGTGGCGTAAAATACCCTCCAGACCGACAGCCAGATGGGAAAAGAGGCAACGTCTGAGAATCCAAGTCAAGTTGATGGTCAGTCCTCCAGTGATAACAAGAGAACAAAGGCTCAGCTGGGACCAGTGACCAGCTAGCCCGATCGGCCTTGCCTTCCGGGAAAGAAGATGAGACACACAGAGAGGAGACAGGAAATAACTATTCCAAGAGATGAAAGATGAAGCCAGAGGGAGTAAGTTATCAGAGGAGGAAGCTCAGCAACCCCGCCATCAGGCTGGGCGGAGAAATTTGACCTGGGGACCAGGGAGAAGGGACTTGAGGGGTTAAAAAATTTTAAAGCACAAATAACTGCTTGGGGAAGATTTCAAGGATGTTATGAGATTAGAGAAAACAGGAAATGAAAAGCCGAGCAGACTGCTTGGGAACCAGAAGCCCCCCCTCCCCCATTCCGTCCCTGAGGAATTAAGTGCAGGAACATGCAGACATCATGTGAACCCAAGGGGGGCCTCGCTCTGCTGAGCAGTTTTCATTCCATATAAATAGCATCCCCTGAAACGCCTCTGCTGCAGATGGTGTTATAAATGGTCTGGGTGGATTTTATGAAATGGTCATGGGCGGGCCCGGTACATCTCAAAGAAAATGAGTTCCAGGATCTACCTGAGACCGCTTGTTTTGTTTGTTTTGCTTTTCATCTCAGAAATAGATGCATGCTTTTTTTAATCTGGAGAGTGTGTTTGGGAGCCCATAGTTTTCTGTATTTGTTTTCTAGTGCTGTCCTAATTTCCACAAACTGGGTAGCTTATAACAACAGACATGTGTTGTGCCACAGTGCTGGAGATCAGAAGTCTGGAATCACAGGGTCAGGGGGGTTGGTTCCTTTTGGAGACTCTGAGGGAGAATCTGTTCATGCCTCTTTCCTGACTTCTAGGGGTTGCTGGCAATCCTTGGTGTTCCCTAGCTTGTAGATGCATCACTCCGATCTCTGTCTCTGTCCTTACACAGCAATTCTCCCTGTGGGTCTCTGTGTATAAATTTCCCTCTTACAAAGACACCAGTCATTGTCTTAGGGCACTGCCTGACCCAGCATGATTTCATCCTAAATTGAGCAGATCCACGAAGACCCTATTTCCAAATAGGATCACATTCACAGGTACCAGGGGTTAGGGTATGTCAATATATCTTTTTGGAGGACACAATTCAACCCACAACACTCTCCAGGGTATTCTAATCCAAACCAAAGATGTTTGTGTGACCTGGTTGGGGATGCTGTGGGCCTGGAGGTAAGAAGCAGCCATGTGCTCAGGGTAGGTGTGATAAGTTTATAAAGAGATGGGGTCCCAGGATAATGGATGTCGGAGAACCTGGTGGGCCATGGCAAAAGATCTGCAGAAATAACCAATCAGCTGTCTACTAGGACCAAAGAAACATAATACGACTTCAGTGTCTCCTTTTAATAGAGTTTCTATTATGTATTCTGGTCATCTGCTCATTAAATTATATACATATATACCAAATCTCTATGGGGTTGTAGGTCAAGGGTGAAGCATCTGACTGCATATATACCAAGTGCCTATATGAAAGGGCATAAACCACAAGCCTTTGCTTCCAGGAACCCTTCTTCCAGAGAAAAGACAGGACAGGACAAGAGACATGAAATCACTATTCTAGAACATATATAAAGCCAAAAGGAGTAAGTACCCAAAAAGAACAACCCAAAGGGATATATGGATATATAGATACATCTACATCTAAATTCTATAAATCCACCATTCCACATTATGGTCCAATATTTAAAACACAGCAAGAAAAACAAGGAGATGTGGGGGCATAGAATGGAAAATGGTGATAGAGAAAAAGGACAGGACAAACAACAAGAAATGTGGTCACTGAGCTGTGTGGCCAAACTAATAAAAGTGAGCTTCCTGCAAATCTGTATGAGTTTCCCATGGCTGCTGAAACAAATTACCAGAACCTTGTGGCTTTGTTCTGGAGTTTAGAAGTCCAAAATGGGCTTTACAGGGTGTTACGGGCTGAACTGAATATTTCCCCCAATATTCATTTGTTACCCTAACCTTCAGCATCTCAGCCTGTGACTATCCTTGGAGTTAGGGTATTTTAAAAAAGGTGGTTGGGGACCTGGGTGGCTCAGTCAGTTAAGCATCCAACTCTTGATTTTGGTTCAGGTCATGATCTCAGGTCATGGGATTGAGCCCCACGTCAGGCTCGGCACTGAGTGTGGAGCCTGCTTAGGATTCTCTCCCTCAGAGTCCCTCTGCCCCTCCCACCTCTCTCTCTCTCTCTCTCTCTCTCAAAATAATAATAATAAAAATAATAAAAGGTGATTAAGTGAAAACAGGGCTGTTAGGGTAGGGCCTAATTCCATCTGACTAGCGTCCATATACACAGATATTTGTACATACAGAGTGACACCAAGGAGAAGGTGTCATCAGCCATCCGCAAACCAAGGACAGAAGTCTCAGAGGAAACCAACCCTCCCAGCACCTTGACCCTGAACTTCCAGCCTCCAGAACTGGGAGAAAATTAATTTCTCTTCTTTAAGTCCCCCAATCTGTGTACTTTGTTACAGGAGGCCTAACTAATATGAATTAGAAATGGGTGCATGTAAGGAGAAAGGCAGATAATGCCAGAGTGCTCAAGGAGAAAGGCCACTGAGAGGGGGGGAAAATGATTAGCCAGGAGGGAGGAGGCCAGAGGTCTTTTAGGGGGCGAGGTTTGTATGTGATATGAGACTGAATGTAGATTGCAGTGGATTATGGAGTTTAAAAGCAAATAAGAAACAAACAAACAAACAAAAAACGAAAGGAGGAGAGGGGCCAGAATACTGGCCTGAGGACTTCAGCAACAAAAGGGGGATAAAATCAGATGGTAACCCAAGAGGGTGGCAAAAATCAAAGCACACAAATAGTGTTTGATGGATTTGTTCCCTTTAAGATGATGGACATGTGTTGGAAAGCAACTGGAAAAGCATGATGGAAAGGGGGAGATGGAACTCCGTTTAGAGTCCCGGCACCAAACTCGTCCCTCCAGCCACATCCACACCCGTTAACGTAGCTCCCCCACCCACAGCTGGCTCTAAGGTCAGTCTCTCCCCTGCCCTGAACAGCCACGACTCCAGCTCCCTCCTACAACACCAAACCTCCCTGCCTGAGTTTCCAGAACCCTCTCTCCCCGTTGTATTCTGAGGTCCTGCTTCTGTCCTCTCTGGGCTTCAGGTTGGGGATGGAACTTTAACACACGATTACATGACATTTGATGTGTTAAAAAGACACAAATAAGAAACACCTATGTTCCTATCGCCCAGATGAAAAAGTGAAACGTGACTCATCATCTGAGATCTGACGGGACCCCAATCGCACCTCCAGCCTGACCAGCTGGTCCCACTCGGAGGCGACGTCTAACTCAATTTGGAGATCATCATTCTCACGCCTCTCTTTCCACTGTCTGTCTGATGGACACCCATCTCCCTGAGCAACACAGCACCTTAATTTCATGTTTGGCCCCTTTATGTCCCGCATGTATTCGTCTACAACTTTCTTTCTTTCCTTCCTTCCTTTCTTTCTTTCTTTCTTTCTTCCTTCCTTCCTTCCTTTCCTTCCTTCCTTCCTTTCTTTCCTTTCTTTTCTTCTTTCTTTCTTTCTTTCTTTCTTTCTTTCTTTCTTTCTTTCTTTCTTTCTTTCTTTCTTTCTTTCAAGATTTTATTTATTTATTTGACAGAGAGAGACACAGCGAGAGAGGGAATACAAGCAGGGGGAGTGGAAGAGGGAGAAGCAGGCCTCCCGCTGAGCAGGGAGCCCGATGCGGGGCTCGATCCCGGGACCCCGGGATCATGACCTGAGCCAAAGGCAGACGCTTAACGACTGAGCCACCCAGGCGCCCCTACAACTTTCTTTCTTGATGTTCTTTCTGCATATTCCCCCCACATTGGCCCGTGTGCTTCTGCTTTATTCCTTTTTGCCATATTTTTTCTTGTTTCTCTCGTTGCTTATTTTAGGCAGTGATTGTAAGTGCAAGCTTGAGAATCCTATGACCTGGGCTCAAATCCTATCTCTCCCACTTATTTTGGGCTGTGGTTCCCTTTTCTCACTTATAAAATAGAGAAAACTCCCTGTTCATAGTGGGGCTGCTGGACCTCAGTAGGCTGGGAGCCGTCCTCCATGTAAAAGTGCTCTCTAAATATCGACTCATCATTTTTCCATTCACATGAGTGTCAGGAAGACCACGCTGAGAAGGAAGGTCAGAACCACGCTGTGTGCTCAAAACTCTCAGGCAAAATGTCAAAGCAACAGTGTCAAGTGTTTTCTGGGGCATTAGAAAGCAAATCAATTACGGGCGCCTGGGTGGCTCAGTCGGTTGGGCGACTGCCTTCGGCTCAGGTCATGATCCCGGAGTCCCGGGATCGAGTCCCGCATCGGGCTCCCTGCTCGGCAGGGAGTCTGCTTCTCCCTCTGACCCTCCCCCCTCTCATGTGCTCTCTCTCTCTCATTCTCTCTCTCAAATAAATAAATAAAATCTTAAAAAAAAAAAAAAAGAAAGCAAATCAGTTACAACAACTACAGGTAATATTCCTCTATTAAATTAACTAATGGTCATCTATCCCACTTATATAAATCATTTCAGTCTTTCTTGGACCATTCACCTTTGGGAAACTTTTTTCACTGAAAAAAAAAAAAAAGATTTTCAATTTCCAGGCCCCTACCGACAGAATATTGTTGAACACAACCGGAGTAACTGGTGAGGCAAACAGAGTATCAGCATGGCTGTGTGACTAACAATGACAATATGCACCACCACCTCATCACCAGCGGTCTCAGCCGGTCCCTGAACCCTAGGATTTTCTTGGCCAGCGTGTATGGCCCGGGTTTGTCAGCATGTTCCCTGTTTGGTTTCAGCAATTGTTCTAACAAAACATCATCAATTCTAAAATGGGATTTGAGGGTGCGCCTGGGTGGCTCAGATGGTTAAGCGTCTGTCTTCGGCTCAGGTCATGATCCTGGAGTCCCGGGATCGAGTCCCACATCGGGCTCCCTGCTCAGCGGGGAGCCTGCTTCTCTCTCTGACCCTCTCCCCTTTCATGCTGTTTCTCTCTTGCTTGCTCTCTAAAAAATAAATAAAATCTTTTTTAAAAAATAAATAAAAAAATAATAAAATGGGATTTGAAGATGGCCATTGAATTAGTTGGATTTATATGTTTTCCAATGTCTCATTAAATATCAGGACGTGTAATCCAGTGTTGAGTGGCAATTGCTTCCAGTCATGTGTGCTATTTTGAATTCCCCCATATTAGATCAAAACTTTTGTCTCTCCGGGGCACCTGGGTGGCTCAGTCGGTTAAGCATCTGCCTTCGGCTCAGGTCATGATCCTGGAGTCCCGGGATCCAGCCCCGCATCGGGCTCCTTGCTCAGCGGGGAGACTGCTTCCCCCTCTCCCTCTGCCTGCCTCTCTGCCTACTTGTTCTCTCTGTCAAATAAATAAATAAAATCTTAAAAAAAAAAAAAAAAACAACTTTTGTCTCTCTATATGATGTGTATTTGCTACTGTTTTCCAATACAAAATAAATTAGTCATGCGTTCAAGTGCAAATGGAAATCCCTAGGGCGGTTTTTCTGGCTTTGGAAAGAGTTGAGTTTTTACGTTGCTTCTTGTTAGTGGTTTTCTTCAGCATCCACAGTGGATCATTCTCCAAGAGAGGTTACCTCGCTGATTTCCTGCCCCTTTCTGGCAGGAAGGTATGTGTCCCTTTAGTTGTGAGAATAATTTGGGGAAACTAACCAAAAATAAATTATGGTGGCCTCTGACATGCAAAGAGCTTTGGCTAGAGTCAAACTTCTTCCAGTGTGGGCCAGTGCCTTCACCAACAGACTCCTCAGAATTTATTGTCAAGTACATAATGGGTAAAACTTGCTCCCTAAATAATGAACTAATTCATTTTCAAAAGCAGACTAAACATCTAGAAAAGGAAATTAGTACGTTATCTCATACGACAGTAAAATGCTACCAACTTCGATAATAGTAAACAGCATCTTACAATTTATAAACAGTTCTCGTCTCATTAAGAGGTTGGTCCTCATGAGATTCCTTCTGGCTAGAATTAAATACCACTTCCTCTCTTGCTCTTGTGCAATAAAAATTGCATCTCCCTCCTTGAGCCCTGGAGCAATTTGTAAGTTGAGGCTCATTTTGCCTTCCTTCTTTGGTTCTGTGTTTTTAATCACCAAGAGTTTTTCTAGAATCCTCCCAGCCCAAAGCTCAGATTGCCCTGTGTTCACCTACCCAACAGGACAAAAAAACCTACTTACTTCTTAGAGCGTATTCTTTGGGCTCCACTGAATTCAAATCGGAAAGGAATTCATCGGTGTCTTGCATGCATTTGAGAGAAATGTTTCCTGCGGGCAACACAAAAGGTAATTGAAACAGAAAAGACAGAAGACAAAATAATAAAGCCAGGACCATCATTGTCCCTTAACCTGTCAGGGTAAAACTCCCGTCTTCGACACAGAGCCTTATATTTATGAAACACTCGTGTCTAATACGCTAGGGGAAAATGTGACATGGCTCATTCCATAACGTGCAGAGATAAACTGTGTGTCCTCAGCCACCTGCAGAGCAGCTGAGATGAACAAACCATGGAAACCGATTTATACACAACTTGTGATTGTTCACTAAACTCGCGCTGTGAATGTGGGGGCCGCTGACCACCTGGCTTCCTTTAGCCATGCAGATTAACATTGCCGCCTACCACGGCCAGGCCGGATTTTCCCTAGCTAGATGGTCTTCTGGGTTTAAAAGATATACGGAGGATGTTAAGTGGCAATGGTTGGTTTTTTCCAAGAATCATTATGAATCTGACCTATGAAACATTCAGATAAATCATAAGCAAAGAAGGGCTTCTTCGTGATCACCTGGATATCTTAAGCATCTGTGAATGTGTCCTCCGGCCTTGAATGTGATCACGGAGGCGTGGAAGTAATGAACTCCCCCACGGAAAGAGGCAGCTTTGACGTCGGACAAATAAGCTCCTGCATCCTCACGTGGGGGCTTAGACACACATCCTGGGAAGGAAAGGATGCCGACGAAAGACCATGGTAACGGTGCTCATCTACTTGAAGGAAACATCAAATGTGTGGCTCTGGATTCCTCACGGTGTAAATATCCTCCTTCCAGAAAGGCTTTCTTTAAATAGTAACCTCCCTAACTACATTTAAAATGTGAGGCAAACCTTATTTACACAGCCGGGACACATCCACACCTGCGCATGGTCGTAACTCAGTTGTACTTCCCGCTCATTAGCTTTACAGCAACCTCCAGCATCCCAGACCTCTCCCCTTGGTCTGAGTCTGCTGGGACTGCTATAACAAAACACCCCAGACCGGGTGGCTTATCAACAGCAAGAATTCATTTCTCACGGGTCTCCGGGCCGGGAAGTCCAAGATCAAGGCTCCAACAGTCGCGTTCTGGTGAAGGCCCCCTTCCAGGGCTATAGCTAGTGCCTTCTCCCTGTGCCCCAGCAGGGTGGAGGCGGGGAGGGGCCTCTCTGGGGTCACTTCTATAAAGACACAAATTCCATTTACAAAGCCTCCACCCTCAGGACCGAATCACCTCCACAAAGCCCCACTCCCAAATACCATCATCTTTGGGGCTTAGGATTTCAACATGTGGGTTTGGGGGTCGACGCAAACATTCAGACCAGAGCCCCCTTCCTTGCATACACTCCACAGTCTCTCACCTCTGTTCCTTTGCTCATGCTGGGCCCCCTGTCCCCACCTCCTCCTGGGCATGATCTTCCTGGTCAAAGGAGGTGTTGGCTTTTCCAGGAAGTCCTCCTGGGCGTCTCTGTAGGTGAGAAGTGCCTGTTCTCTGTGCTCCCTCGTCACCTTTATAGACTCTCTTTACCTCCTTATGCTCCAACTGTCTACTTCTGTGTCCCCCTCTCCTACAGCCTGGAAGCTCCATGAAGGCAGGCACGGCGCCCTTTTCAGCCCGGCTGTGCTTTTTTGAGAGGCAATTTATGTCAGAGCTAAGAGCAAAGTTGACACTGACTGTGGGACCTACAGCAGTCTCTCTTGCCTCATTTCCTTCCTCTGGAAAATTAGGATAACAATAGTCTCAACCTCTTGGAGTTATTTTGAGATTTAAGTAAATACATTTAAAACACTAGGAGAACATCTGGCCTATCATAAATACTTGAAACATATTAGCTACTATGTTCATATTCTAAATGCCCCCTGCACACCTGGCAGATGACACTATATAGCAGACACCCAGACGACGTATACACCAGGGGACTTCACAGTGGCTGACCTATACTAGACCCTTAATAAACAATAACCATTGGGGCAACTTACTATTAGTCATTGTTATTGGACTAAAGAAAAAAAGATTTAGGCACACAGGCTGAAAAAATAGATCACGAGACCCAAGTTACAAAGGGCAAGTCTTAAAACAATAGAGAACTTTCTAGTAGCCAAACCTACCCAAAGATGAACTGGGCTCCTTCAAAGGTTGCAGAAGTCTCCAACCTTAGAAGCGCTCAAGTATTGGATGAACACTGGATCAGGGTGTTAGAGAAGAGATCCACTATCAAATGGTCCTGATACAAATGACCTTCACGGTCATAGCTAGTTTCAGTGACCTTGAAACCTTCTGAGTCTTCCTTCAAAATTATTTTCTGTCATTAACACAGCAGAATGTCACCACGCGCCTCTACAGTTCTTAAATTGAGGCAGAAACGGAAAGTTCAACACAAAAAAATGAAGAGAACATCCAACCTGGAGCTACCTAGACAAAGCAGCAATTTCCACCAAAAAGGGGACCTAATTTAGCACCAGAAACAAGGGTTAAGGAGTTGGCTACTTCAGTTTCCACATCTGTGAAATCATAAAATCATCCTGCCTCACGAAGTTGTTTTCCTAAGAGATTAAATGAGAGCTCTTAAGTCCTAAACAAATAGGAGTTTGTTTTAGAGCTCTCAGTTCCAAATGTATCTCCTGGGCTTAACTATCTTCCTATGTTAAAAAAAAAAAAGGGTGGGGTGGGGAGGCTTCCCAACACTAGAGGTTTAGGTAATTTGAGTATTTAGGAATGACTAAACGGGCTGGCTCTGTCGGTGGAGCGTGCTACTCTTGATCTCGGAGCTGTAGGTTCAAGCCCTACGTTGAGTGTAGACATTACTTTAAAAAATTTTCTTTTAATCTTAAAAAAAAAAAAATCATTAGGGGTGCCTGGGTGGCTCAAGATGGTTAAGCGTCTGCCTTCGGCTCAGGTCATGATCCCAGGGTACTGGGATCGAGCCCCACATCAGGCTCCTGGCTCAGCAAAGAGCCTGCTTCTCCCTCTCCGTCTGCCTCTCTCCCTGCTCATGCTTTCTCTCTCTCTCTCTCTCTGTATCTCTGTGTCTCAAATGAGTAAATAAAATCTTAAAAAGAAAAAAAAATTTTTTTAAATCACTAAACAGAAAAACCTCTGACACCTGAATTGATTTCCAACTCTTGTCAACAGTCTGTAATCACTGAAACTGGGAATGGTACAGCTCTTAGAATTCAGTGTTAAATACTCCATCTTTTGTCACCTGGCAGAAAAAACATAAATGAGCAGAACACACATCCATGTTTTAATCATTAGTAACAAAAACCATCTAAGATGATTTTAAAATACCACCTACGTAAAAAGGAAAAAGAGAATCTTACTTTTGGATAATTAATAGCTGGGGACCCTTTGAATGTTCGTCCCAAACCCTGAGAAATGAAATCATGACTGATCGAGGTTCGAAGAGACTTGGTTGTTTTACGAAGACACCTGTAGACACCTGTTTTGTGCGATGCAATGTGTGGGGCGTAAAAATAGGACATGAAAGTAAATCACGCGTTCCCTTCCTGAAAGCAGGTCTTTATCGTTTCCTGAGGCAGTAGCAGTCAGCTGATGCTGTTATTAATGCCACAGTCATTTTATTCAAGTAACTAGCTCTCCAGGAGAGAGAATCAGCTGCTCTTCAGCTGGCACTGGCTTTGAGGGAACAAAGATTTGTCTTCGCCGATGAGAGTAAGGATCAGCCTGCTGGGGAAAATAGAACCTGCCGTTGTCAGGCTGCAGGATGGACGCCTCTTCTGCTGAGAGGGAATGGCGATCGCGGATTTCAAAGCAGGCAGAGTCCCGCAGAAGCTCAGCACATGTATCCCGAGGATGACAGACGGTTGACAAATAAGCACGTAACGTCAGGGGTTGCTAAGTGCCAGGAGGAAAATATAGTGCAGGGGAAAGAAGTAGAGAGGAGGCGAGTGGCTGGGTGCCGCTGAGCGGGGTGGGCACGTTGTAAGCAAGGTGACCTGGAAAGGCCGAGAAGGTGACATCCGAACCAACGGGAAAGAAAGGAGAAGGCGCATGTGGGAATACTAACTGAGGGAAGAACATTCCAGGCAGAGGAAAGAGCCAGGCCCTGGCCCAGTGAAGGGTTGGGAACAGGGTGTGACAGGAACAGCTTGGGGGCGAGGGAGATGAGGCAGGACGTGAGGACAGCAGGTCGGCTGGGGTCTACATGGCTATGGACAGGCCCGCACTGGTGTCTCCCTTGGTTAAGTCTCTTCTAAAGTAACTGACACTGTCACACTGCTTCGATGGTGTCTTACACGGAGGGAAGCGAGAGTCTAAGCTTTGAAGTGTCCCACCATGATTGGGCGCTGCCCGGATCCCAAACAGTTCAGTGGTTCCTTGAAGGCAGACCGATTTTCTGGTGCAGAGAGATGCCAAGGAGTGTCATCCTCCAGGCCACCAGAATGAGTAAATTCAAAATGTCCCCGCTTCTTTGTGTCTTCCACTTGAGAGTCAAAGCAGGAGCATCGTTGTGGCCACGTGGTGGCCACCCCTACCCTGAGGGTCGGCTGCTGGGGGTCAGAGTGAGCTTCTGGTTTCCGGAGTAGGAGGCAAGACCCGTCTGTTGCGGAGACTCAAGCCATGGCAGACTCCCCAGCGCTGGAAAGGGGTCAGATGCAGAACTGACAAAACCAAGGATAAACGTCCATTATCCCTACTTCGAGACACATCTTCTACCCTTTCCAAGACAGGGTCGTTCCCTTTGACACATGCAACTCCGCTTTCTCCTGACTCTTGTCAACATCATACTGTCCTCTCCAATCAGCACATCTATGTTTTCCTTATTTAAAAAAAAAAAAAATTTATTCTCCAGAAATAACCAATCCAATTAAACTTGACCTGAAGGTCAGAAAATTACTCCTGGACTGAACCCACCCTTTCTGGAACTGAGTTAGAGGTGTGATGGTGGACTGTAATTATAGCACTCCCCTAGATAAATACATAGTCTCGCAACGGACTGTTTTAGAAACAGAACTGCTGCGGTAGTGTAATTTACAATTATAACTATAAGAAAAGCTCCAGGATAAGCAGCTTGCGACAAAATAGCAAAGCAAATTGAATAATCAGTTCCTTTAAATACTGTGAGACATTATAAATAGTGCTGTTTTGAGTCAGAACTAACCTCGTAAGTTGAATTTGGAAACTAGCAAAGAATATTTTCTGGGAAACGCTACTCTGTTTCCTTAGGTAAAAATAACCACTAAGGGAGGGGTATAATTCCAGGATAAACCTGGAGAAGCAATTAGAAAGAAAAAGTAAATGTGGAATCCAAAGGACTCTGCTGCAGCCAACGGCTAGCCTCTAGGGCATAAAATGCACGTGGCCAATGAAACAAGTACACAGCAGGCGCTTCCGAAATCATGTGCCAGGTATCTATGATCATTATGTCTCCGTAGCCCGGATCCTTCATGCATCCTGCTCTGTCCTGCTCTGTGCCCAGCACACTGATAGGAGAGATCACTGGGACTTTCTTGTCCTCTTGCTTCTATTTGGCTTTCACCAGTGGGAGGTGAGGGCAGGAGATCTTTGAGGGTGTCGAGACAGCTTCCCTATCATTTCCATCCTACACCCTCCTGGCTTTACCACAGCCCTGATCGAGGCCCTGTTCCATGGCTCTAGGTGCCCCCCACCCCCTTCTCAGCAGGCCTGAGGGTGCTTAAGGGCTCCCCACCATCGCTAAGTCCTTGGATGCCTTGCTATCACTTGTTCCCAGTTGGCACTTCTGTAACAGTCCCTTCCTGAATTTCTTTGAAGTGAAACCTTTCTTAGTGTGCTGGTTGTGTCCTGCTAGGACCCTCATTCATAAAGGATCTAATGCTGGGCACTCCCAGATCTACCTTTCCAATGAAGGCAGTGAATATAAATGAGCAAACTCCTAGAAAAAAAAAAAACAGGCCAAAATGATGGAAGTTGTATCATCCAATGTATTGGGTCCAGGAAAATGTTCATCAAAATCTACCGGGACAGTAGAAGGGAAAAATAGAGGTGAAAAGAGAATGTTCTATTTTATAGGGAAGACTGACAGTAGCCAGGTTTCAGATTGAGCCTCACAGCCAAATCATGTGGACCAAGGCTGGGCTATTCAAAATAAGAGATTTGCGGGGTGTCTGGGTGGCTCAGTTGGTTAAGCATCTGCCTTCAGCTTGGGTCATGGTCTCAGGGTCCCGGGATGGAGCCCCACATGGGGCTCCCTGCTCATCTGAGAGCCTCCTTCTCTCTCTGTGCCCCAACTCCCTGTTCATGCTTGCTCTGTCTCTCAAATAAATAATAAAATCTTGAAAAAAAATAAGAGGGGCGCCTGGGTGGCTCAGTTGGTTAAGCATCTGCCTTCAGCTCAGGTCATGATCCCAGGGTCCTGGGATCGAGTCCCTCATCGGGTTCCCTGCTCAGGGGCGGAGCCTGCTTCTGCCTCTCCCCTTGCTCCTCCCCTCTTGCTCATGCTCTGTCAAATAAATAAATAATTAAAATTAAAAAAAGTTTTGGGGGTATCGGTGACAATGGAATTACAACTGGCTAGCCTAGAAGCTCCTAGCAGCAGAAAGAGGCTCTTTGCAAAGACGTAAGTTCCCACTGTCCTATCCCAAAAGTTTACAATGAGCTCGAGGGATATGAGGTTCCTAATTGCAAGAAACTCAAAGTAAACAAAGAAGAGTCAAGGGTCAATGTAAGCAAGGAGTGAATTGTATAAAGCAGGAGCCAAGTTTTTAAGGAAACAAAATCCAGTTTCCTTATGTAGAAAATGTACATTTAGACTTAAGAGCTCCAATAGGGGACCCTTCCAGCATCTGATTCCCAAGTGACTGTGTCTTTTGTGTAACATTTATAAATGTCACAAGCAGCTTTCCACATTTAGCACATCCCTCGTTATTCTCAGACCATTCTTTGGGAGAGACGAATGGTTCCATTAAATCATATTTTATGCAATTCTCCAAACACATTTTCCTTTTTGCCCCCTTCCACTTAGGCATTAAAAGAAAAAGAAAAAGAAAAAAAAAAAAACAACAGTGCTCACAGGATGACGAATACGTTAACATGAAATAATATATTCATCTTGGCCAAAGATTCCTACCGTCAATTTCCCTGTTGGCCAGAGGGACGGAACTCACAAGCCCACTGACCTGGAGCTTCTGGATGGAACAGTTGTTCTTTGGAGTACTTACTAAAGCAGGAGCCAAGAATTGGCAGAAAATGTGTTTGGGAGGAAGAAGTGGTCTACACCATGTAGTCTGAGCCAACATCTTCCTTTTTCTCATTGTCATAGTCTTCATCCCCTTGTTGGTGTTCTTCTTTATGCATTACTGTTAACTCAATTATTGATAAAATAAAACCATCCAACCACATCCTCCAGCAAAAACGTATCTTGAATGCATGTCTAAAGTGCAAACTTCCCCCAAATTAGCTATAATCTTGACTTTCCTATTTCTATTTAAGTCATCTAAACCTTGAAAAAAAAATTCTAAGAAATCACCTTAAGAAGTCAGATTCCTCTTCTCTCTCTGTGTCCCACAATCCTCTTGGTACTACTTCTGAAATGCCCCCTACAACCACAGCTTCTTTCCAGGCCTACTCTCACCACCCTGGGTTAAGTTTTCTTAAAGACCATGTTTGGGCGAGCACCACATCTTTACCAATTTAAACGTTATGACTGTGACGGCTGTTTATGCTGCTCAAATATGTGCAGCCTTCGTCTTCTGGGCACATTGTAGGATTGTACTTCCAGGCTCCTTGTGAGGAGGTGGGATCATGGGACTGGTTTTGGCCAATGAACTGTAAAGAGTGACATCTGTCACTTCTAGCCAAGAGCATTTAATTGCACTTTCCCTTTGCCAGAGGAACCAGCAATTTTCTGTGACAGTGGGAGGAAGGGGACAAGGGGATTTGGAGCTATGTCTCCAGTCAACCGACAATGAACATCAAATGTGACCAAGAGATAAGACTTGCTGTGTTAAGACACTAAGATTTAGGGTTGTAACCACAGCATAACCTAACCTGTCCTGATTGATACACTCCCCCACCTTCCATCCTAAATACTGCCACCGACTAGTCTGGTTCTATCACTCCCCCGTCCAAATAACTCATCTCTATCGGAGTACAAACGGTAGTCCATCATTCAAGGCTTTTTACATGTTGGCCTGAGCCTACGCTGTAAGCCTCAGCTCACTCAACATAAGAAACGGGCTTCCTAAGAATTCATGGAGCATGCCCCAATTTCTGCCTTTGGTCTGAAGATTTCTTGTTTCTCAAGTGCTCACATCTGCAATTCCATCTAGATCCACCACTAGTGAAGAATGGGTAGAACTCACACAAGTTCCACTGTGGATTTCTGCTCAGCGCTCAACCTAGTCAACCCAAGTATTCATGTCTTTCACTAATGGCTAAGAATTTTCCGCATAGCCTCTTTCTGTTCTGTTCCCTCTTTCTGGAATGGCTATGAATCCTGTTATTTTGTCCTTTTTGACTTCTAATTCCTTCCATAGATTTCACCTCCTTACCTCTGTGCTGTATTCCAGGTAATTTCTTCACGACCTATCTTCCAGTTCACCAATTCTCTCCAGTTGAACCATCCAGGTTTCCTCCCAGGGCGACAGCCTTGTGTGCCGTTTTTCTACTCTGGATTTCAATTTCTTCTTCATTTTGGATCTCAGGGCATTCTTTGAAACTTTCTTGGATGCTCAACTGAGCGTTTATGGATGCTAACTTTATACTGGCAAGCATTTCTGGGTACTTAAGAGTAGAGCGACTTTCACTTTATCTGATAAAAGCCATAGTGCCACAAACAAAAATTCTAGTGTCGTGTTTTGCACATACTTTTTATTTGTTGAATAAATGAGTATTTGTCAATATGTACATAAACACATAGAGCAAGCACTAAGATTTAGAGCAAGAATATCTGGATTCTAATACGCAAAGCCATTTACCCACTGTGAGGGCTTAGGCAAAGAACTGAATCTGAGCTCAGCTTCCTCAACTGTATTGAGGAAGACTATTTTAAGACCCGTGCAGCCCACCACACAGGTTTATTGCAAGGTTAAAATGCAGAAACACACGAAAGTGCTATGAATACAACTTAGAGTAATACAAGTATAAATATAACAAGTAACAGCAATTGAATTTCAAGTGTAGGAATACTTTATCACGCCCTTGCATTATACCCATGAATTGATGGGAGTTGACGAGAAAGTGACAGAAGAGCTGATTGCTCATGAGAACGAATATGCTGTTCTTCGGGGGGGAGAGAGGGGGGAAGAATTCTGCAATATCCTGTAGCCTGTCCCTGCCATTAATCACTTCCTCAACTTCACGGATGTCAGAGACCACCATCAATAACTCTCACAAAAGCACAAGGGCTCATGTCCCACGTTTATTTACATATGAAATGTGTTCAATACAGTTATGATGGATGTAGTGCATAACACCTGACAGCAGTAAGACCTTTTGAGGAACCGAACGTTGACTACAGTATATCATGCAAGTATCTATATATACACAAATGAATTTCTTTTCTTTAAAAAAAAAAAAAAAAGTACAAAACATGTTTTAGGGATAAATACGATATAAAATGCCAAAGAAAACACAAAAAAAACAAAAACGGAAAAATAGAGAACTCTCCCAGAGAACTACAAACGGAAGGGACAGAGCAAGAGCCCTGCTGTGTTTCGATGAAGCAGAACTCCTGATATTGAAGATACTTATTGAGATGACCGAACTGAAGCCTGGTGGCTCAGTGCGTGACCGCCCGGCCAATCGCGACCCGCACCTGCTGCATTGATAGGTCGGTGGCAGAAGTTGCGCATCCCAACTCCAAGTACCAGAGGTTTGGCAGTAGCACCCAGAACAGGAAACGCCAACTCTTTAGACAGCAAAGGGTTAAGTCAACTGTGATTTCTTTTTTTTTTTTTTCCTGTCAAGAGCCAGAGAAATACTTGATATTTTTAGTTGTGTCTTTGTAAGAGTTGATAAATTACGTGACAAAAAACTCGACTGTAGAAATCTGTTGGTCTAACTACAGATGTGTGACTTTTACAGTAGTCCAGCCCTTTTGTGACTTGACCTTGTGCTCCTTCGGCCCGCCTTGCAAAAATCTGCCCAGAAAACCACCGGCCTCTGGGTCTTCCCTTTGGAGTGCCCTTCCTTCCCCATTCTACTGTGGAATTAGGGAAATGCACGCTCCTTCCTGGCGTTCTGGCCGAAGTTTTTAATCCGCCGCTGGGGAAGAAGCTACCTGCAGGGCTGGTTTCAACACCGTTTGGCGTGGCCTGGAAGAAAACGCCACATGCTGGGGTGCAGTGACACGTCGAGGTGCACTCACCGACTCGGAGCAGGCACGTTGAGGGTAATGCTAAGACACTTAAAAGTCCCTAGTGTTTTTGAGACCCACAATACCTACAATTTACGTAGTGAATTCTAAAAATTAAAAACACTAAAAAAGGCATTATCTTAGCCTGGAATTAGTAACCCATTCAAATCGGTAACATACAAAATGGTTTATTTGAATTCAGGAACTGCCCCTGTTACTAAGAACTCTGTTTTAAAAGAAACAGTACAAAAAGAAAAATTCAAACCCAGAAAAACAAAAACAAAAACAACAGTAATCAAAAGACACCAAAAAACCAAAAAAAGGAAGAAAAAAAAAAAACCCTCAAAACATTTTCCACTAAATACTGATACAAACATGTAACAAAGAGTATAAAAAGTTATTCATTTAAATATATACAAACTCTTTTAAACTCAAATACTGTTTTAATACTTATCGAGGATATACACGACGAGGTGAAGGTACACTCAAAGAGAATATATTGCAACAGCCTAGACAGTACTGTTAACTCTATTATACTGCAAACTTTTTGTAACAAAAATGTCTCTTTTTTTCCAATGTGGACAGGGATTTTCCTTACGGAAGGGCTGTGGCTATTTCTCGGCTGAGCTCGCTCTCTTGGATTTAATGAAGGCCATGCCGTGTGTCCGCATGTGAGCATTTAAGGCAGCTTCAGTTTCAAACGTTTTTGCACACACTTTGCACTTTCGGTCTGACCCCGCGCCGTCGGGCGACTCGTCCTCGGGGCTCGGCTTGTTCTCCTGCTGGTTCTCTTCCCCGGCCCCGTTCTGCTTGGACACAGGCTGGGGCTCCTTCAGCTTGTGCACGATGAACAGGTGCCTGGACAGGGACACGTGCGACGTGTAGCAGAGGCCGCACTCCCGACATTGGTAGGAGGAGCCGTCCGACTTGTGTTGAGGGATGTGTTCGTGGAACTGCAGGAGGTTTTCGGTGGTGAAGCCGCACACGGCACATTTGTGAACCTTGAAAACATTGATCTTCAGCTTTTTCAGTGGTTGGGTAATTGCCCCTCTGGGAGGTCTGAACTCTAAAACTGGTTCTTCCAACTTCCGCTTGGGGCTGGGAACCTTGGAGAGAAAAAAACAAAGCGGACAACACAAGTGAAAATGGTTCTGCCCCGCGGGTGATCCATGACCGGCTCTCCCCGGGCCTTAGAGCTGCGAGGGCAGCGAGGACTGTGAGTTTCGGGATTCGGGGTTTCCTACAGCTGCGTGTCCGCCCCCCCAACTCCTGCTCCCCCGGGGACTCCCACCTTTCATCTGCTCCACACACGGGACCGAGCTCCTGCGTTCCCAGGCACCTCGGCAGCCGCGGGGCCCAGGAGCGGACAACCGAGTCCCTGCCTCCCCGGAATGCGGAATGCGGGCTCCGACGGAGCGGGATGGAAAACCACAAGCCAGGAGATCGCCGTGGGTCGGACCCCCAGAAAACAAAGCAAGGCGTGGAATGGGGATGGCACGCGGAGGCAGGGGGTTTGTGAAGCTGCCCAGCACAGACAGGGATGGCCCTGGGGACCGTGGCACCTGAACCGAGGCCTGCTGTGGGGAGGACGGGGGTCCAGGCTCGGAGCCCAGGCGGCAGCTGGCCTGGGGGCCCGAAGGGAGGCCGGCGGGGCTGCAGCAGAGCGAGCAGCAGAGCGTGCGGAGAGGACGCGGGGGGGCGGGCAGGGAAATGTCGGGGCTTCGCCTCTTCTGGGACTGGCCCGGAAGCCGCTGGAAGGCCCCCAGCTGGTCCAGTCCCCGAGCTCCCCCGCACACTCACTCCCCTTCGGCACACGGCTCACCCACCGGCCATGCTTTTCTCCTTCCTTTCCAGCTTTCTAAGTCTGACGCCTCACACTTCCAGCTCCCCGAAAGTCCAAGCCGCGGGGACACTCCCTCCTCCGTGCTCGGTGGCCCATCTTTTCTGCCCCGTAGACAGGGCACCACTCACACACAGCGCCTGAAGCTGCCCCTGCACAAAGATTCTTCAATCCCGTCCCAATCCCCCACCCCCATCACTCGAGGGGAAAAGATTGCAATTCGATGCAACTCCTGTCGGACTTGTATTCTGACTAGGCTTTACTCAATGATTCACTTGGGGAACGCACACACAGGCTGTTACCCAGGTACATTCCAGATGCAGCCCAGTGCCGACGACAGCAGAATCTCCCTAAGCGTCTGCCGGACTGTTCCCTCCTCGAATAGCACTTGGCACCCACATGCCTGATACACAGGTTAACATATATACTGTTGTCTGAGTCAGGTTCACTACCCACTGGCCTGAGGACAAGGCAGAGATTTGTGATTTTATTTTTTACTGTTACAAAGTGAAACGAAGACGAATCTCTTCATTTTTATTAGGTACCTTTCACAACCGATATACTGCCAAGAAGAAAGAACCTAGCTTTCTACATCCCTTCTGGCTAAGAGACCGTTTGCTAAGAGACCGTTTACCGTTTAAAAGAAACTTAACACCTTTTAGGAGCAAGATGAAAGATCAGAATGGGCGTGAAGGGAGATGACCTATTATTTTATACCTTCATGCATAGGCTTGGATTTAGAAAAATTTACAGTGAAGAGCATGAATGGAAAAAGCAAGTCAACACAACGTCACTGTAAAGAGAACATCTGCAATGTTTGACCTTGGTATCTTCTTTTATTTCTGTTTCCTCCTCATTGGTGGCTTCTGTCATTTCTTTCAAGTCAGGATCCTTAATACCGTGCATGAGTTGGATATGTTTCTCCAGCATCAACCGTTTCGTAAAGGTGCGCCTGGAGTCTGGGCAGTGCCTGTGAAGCAAAGACAAGGAGGTAACCTGCCTGCTGGAAAGTAACCCACGCTCAAGAGCACGCTCGTCAGGGAAAGACCTCCACCAGCCAACAGGACGCTCCGGGGGGTCAAGATGATCTGTATGAATACCAATGGTCTAAAATGAAATAGCAATTTCGCTATGAATCGCAGTTTCCAAATTTGTGAGCAAAATTTTTGTGGTTTTTGTAAAAGGCTTTCTTTCTGACACTTTTTTGTGTCCTTATGGGACCAGCCTAATTCGGTTCAGATGGAGTATTTCTTGTCTAGGTTTGGTTAAGGTATTACTTAATTTATAATTCTAGAGAGCTTTAATTTTTAAATAGAGAAATATCAAATTTCAAAAGTTTTCTTTACAATGACTCAGTGTTCTCTCAGAATTTATGTTATAAGAGATACTTTAGTATGAAAAAAGTCCCTCGTTGATTCCTTCACGTGGATGTTAATTATTCCTGTCCACTCTGCCATAACAAAGAGAAGACAGGGTGTCTAGCCCTGTCAAATTCCTCACCAAGGCACAAACATGGTATCACAGGGTTAAAATGTAGGAAACTGAACAGATATCCACCAAAACAGGTCAATCTTTTAAGCTTTCACTTCACCTTGTGTGTGTTGGCGGGGGGGATCCCAAACCTGCAGATTATGGACAGTTTTTCCTTTAGAAGATATGAGTTCACCATTTTCTTAATGAAACGGACAAAAGGAAAAAAGTTAACGACCGTGGTGACTATGGACGCTGTAAGGCAGATAAGAAGAAAACCGCTGCAGTGAATGAGCGTGAACAGCACCTCGAGGTCTTGTGCAGAATCAAAAGGCTGCTGGACATTCTGTAATGACTGGCCCCACACCCTGATGATTTTGTGTTCGAGACCTGCTACGGGGCAGCATCGGGAGCCAGCACCAACACCAAAGAATAAAGGAAACCAGCCGGACAATCCGAGCATCACTCGGCCTTACAGTGACTCCCAAGAGAAATCCACAAACCTAGCTGAGGAAGGACAAAGCCATACCAGACTCTCAGCCAGGTCTTCCTTCTAAGTTCTCCGATCCTCTCAATGCAGTCTCACACGTGCAGGCCTTAGTCACAGAATGTTCTCATCTCACCAGAATCACTCCCAGCTTCAATTTCACCGAAGGAGAGTCGCTGTCCCAGTTTCTCTACCCAAGAAACTTTCCCTGGCTAACCGAGAACACCGAAGCCCCGCCAAACTTACAGCCAACCTTCACGAGCGTCCCGAGCCGCACCATACCCTGCGCCCTGCTCTGATCATGCCACACGATACACGCAGCTACACGGCTTGTGTGCCTGTTAGTCTTCCCTTTTACGAGAAGTGCCTGACAGTAAGTAACTCTGTTGTATCAATTCACCCCCGCCCCGAGGCATGCTCTGGTTGAGTGGGTGATAAAGCTTTTCCACCAAGGCTATATAACAAGTTCTGATTCTCATATACAGTGAAGGAGCTCATGGCTGTCCAGAGTGGCTCGACCATCCACTTGGCGTCCTCACCCACTCAATTCCTTGAATTTGGTCTCTTAGCCAAAAGCGTGTGCCGAGAAAAGGCCACCCTGCATTAGAGAGAGAGGCCAGCCTAGGACTGACTCCATGACCGGGCCCTATCAGGGTCTGCTCTGAACCAATCAACTGGACAATCAAACTGCCAAGGAGTGTTGGCAACTCCCTGGGCATACAGTGACCAAAAAGCATCTCATTCAAATGTGCACCTGCAAATCAATCACTTCTCCAAAATGCTCAGGTACCTCTGGACAACAGGTAAGGACCCAGGAACATACACAGGGTAGGAAAGAGGCTACTGCTGTTTATTTTACTATTTTTTAAGTGTTACAACCCATTCAAGAAAACAGAATATAGCTGAAAACTGAAAATCTATGAACTACAGCAGAGAAACGGAAGTTAACGGCAACATATGAAAACTCTAGGGGAAGTTCCTGCCTCCTCCTTTCGCTGCGCTTCCCACAGTAGAAATCACGACTTACGAGCAGGTATAAACTTTCCTGATGCCTTTGTGCTTGATCCGATTGTGACGGCACAGGCTGTGTGAGGAGCTGAAAGATTTGTCACACTGGCGGCAGGGATGTTTTTTCATTTGCTTGATTAGGAGAAAAGAGAGAGAGAGAGTCACTTAAGAGAACAAAACCAGAATCGCTTTAAAAATTAAGAATGTTGGGGCGCCTGGGGGGCTCAGTCGTTAAGCGTCTGCCTTCGGCTCAGGTCATGATCCCAGGGTCCTGGGATCGAGCCCCACGTCGGGCTCCCTGCTCCCCGGGAAGCCTGCTTCCCCCTCTCCCACTCCCCCTGCTTGTGTTCCCTCTCTCACTGTGTCTCTCTCTGTCAAATAAATAAATAAAATCTTAAAAAAAAAAATACTGAAATATTTAACATGTAATTAAATCAATTCTTTAGACAATTTCATGAACATTTATCATTTAGATTTTTCTTAGTTGAGGGGCGCCTGGGTGGCTCAGTCGTTAAGTGTCTGCCTTCGGCTCAGGTCATGATCCCAGGGTCCTGGGATCAAACCGCATCAGGCTCCCTGCTCGGCAGGAAGCCTGCTTCTCCCTCTCCCACTCCCCCTGTTTGTGTTCCCTCTCTCGCTGTGTCCCTCTCTGTCAAATAAATAAAATCTTTAAAAAATAAAAATAAAAATAAAATAAAAATTAAGAATGCTTTCATAATAGTTGAAGTTATAATAACCAATAATGTTTAAGCAATACGAGGACAAAACCAAAAGATTCTTCTTAAAATGTAACAAAAAAGAAGGGCAGGGCTGGGGTAACCACGAAGGGGCTAATTAGTTTCTAGAGAATGGGAGAAACGTTATCCTAAGAATAAAATATTACATTTTCTTCTCAAAACGCTTAACAGTGTTGACTCAACAGAAACCCACGGATATGTGAAAACATTAAATTTTCTTTGCAAAGGAGATATAAATGGTATTTTTAACATTTCAGACAGCAGACACTATATGAAAACATAATGCTTCAATAAATACCAAATAAAACCACTACTTAATTTGCTATAGATCCAGAAAGAACATTAACTTATCCAGGGCACCATTTTAAATGAAACCTCTAGCTGATTTTAAACACTTTGACTTTCCCCCCGCTGATTAATTATTCCTACCATAAGAGAAGAGTTTTCCAAAAGGCCTTTTGAATAATACCATTTAGTTATTTCAAGAACACAAGAGTTTGACACCACTTTATGGAGGCTGCCCCTAGTATATGCAGCATGCAAGCTTGTGTGCGTGGAGGCTGGGGGACAGTGAGAGAGCAAGAGACATAAAAGTCAACATTAAAAGTGACTTTGGCTATGACATACTTGTGTTAATTCAACAGATTCTCATGTGGGACCTTTCTTTGGGTACAATATGCACTGCAGTCTGGAATCAAACAATGTCATTTCACAAGGAAATTAGATCAAGAAATAACTGTCAGCCTTGTGAATGGAACATTTGGCTAAGCCCTCCTTAAAAATAAGGCTGAAGTAGAAACAAGATCTCATATGAAATAACATTACTATTTTTGGCAATAAGAAGAGATAAGCAAGCAATTGTGGGCTAAGTGATTAAAGAAATGAGAAATATTTTTAAACAATGTTTTCATACTAATCACCTGACAAACATGCCCTTATTCAAGCTGGTAAGCAAAACTATTTAAGTGGTTGAGCTTGGCTCTGGAGACCCAGATGTGGGTTGGCGCCTCGTCTCTACCGCTCACAAATCGAACCGTGTGATCCTGGGAAAGTTTCTCCATAAACATCCACTCCCCATTGGGGATCACCACAGTGCCTGCCCTCAGAGGATGCTGAGGGTAACGGGGGGGGAATGAAAGAGTCAGCACAGTCCTTGGGACACAGAGAAATCCTCCATAAATACTTTTATGAATAATAATAAAGTTACATATCAAGTTTCAGTTTAAGAGTGGAAAATACTGGGGTGCCTGGGTGGCTCAGTGGTTAAGCGTCTGCCTTCGGCTCAGGTCATGATCCCAGGATCCTGGGATCGAGCCCCGCATCGGGCTCCTTGCTCAGCAGGGAGCCTGCTTCTCCCTCTCCCACTCCCTCTGCTTGTGCTCTCTCGCTCTCTCTCTGTCAAATGAATAAATACAATCTTAATGAAAAAAGGAGTGGAAAATACTGTCTTTTAAATAAAACGTATCGGCGTGCAAGTGCTCAAAAACCTAGACAGAGGCAAAGGAGGAAGTTACTTATCCATGCTAAAGATGGAAGTCATAGTACTGCTTTTCTCGTTCTCCTAAGCGTACGATCTGGGATATTATGAGAATAGTATCGGGGGGGTAGGGGGGACCACAAAGCGAATAGCCAACTAATGCTTCAGAGCCATGCTGTCTCTTTTCCCAAAGGTATTCCTTCATAAAAATCTTGATCACATAATACAGATAATCCCTAGTCTCTTGGATTAGCATTTATGTAGCCAGAGAATAAGAGGTTTCTTCAGAATAAAGCTTTAAGAACAGTCATGAACAGTCCTACGTTTCAAAAAAGGTACTGAAATATCTATTAATATCTAATTCCTGCAGAATTTTGTATCTATAAGATGGACAATGTTAAGATCCTGGAAGAGTCAAAACACAAGACATTTTTCTAAATGCAAGACAGTTACAGCAAATCACCATAAAACAAGCAGAGAACGGACATATAGCTTTCTAACCATACAACAGGGCAAGAGGCCTCAGAGGAATGCAAACTGGATTTTCCATGAAGATGAAGGGCTTGAAATTCCATTTCTTGTTCTGGTGTCATTATATTAATATCAAATCAAAATTTTAATAGAGAAATATCAGTAAAGAAGTCCTCAGTAGGTAATAAATTAAATGAAGAGCAGCTTAGCTGAATCAGTAATTACTATTTTCAAAAAGAGTTGGCAATGTGTGAGATACTTTTCTTTTCCAACGTCTTTATGAAAAAATGCAGAAATGAGCTGTGCAATCCCCAAACAATGGAGCAGGGTTTCAAAATCAGTGGTGACAAGAAAATCACAGGTTTAAACACCAGTCTCCAGATCAGACCTGCCGTGTTCCCATTACCTAAGAAAACAAATGACTTCCTTCTTTGTTAAATTTTAAATACTAACTTATTCAAGGGTCCTTTATCTAATTTATTTTCCTAACTTCTATCTCTTCAGTATTATAATAGTTCCTACTGCCACTTTATGACACAGAAAGCAATTTTCATCAGCCAAACAAAAACGGAAAAAAACAAAACAAAACTGTACTGAAAAAGCATAAAGTCTATTGTCATTTGGTTTTCAAGACTGTTAAGGTCATTTACTTCCTCCTGGCTCCAGAAGTACAAGCTGAGATTGAGGGAACTAGGGCCCTGAGTGGACTTCTTATAGTTAGGTTTTCCTACTCAATTATGAACTATTTTGTTTTTAAATAGAACTCTTTAAAGAAGTAGTGAAAGGATAGCTAGGAGGGTCTGAAATTTTTTGAAAACTTTAAATACCAAATAAAGCAAACAGTTAGGTACATTTCCTAAACTTTCTCCCTAATCTCCAAGTTTTAACTCTTTTACCTTCACATTCTTTTTTTTTTTTTAAGATTTTATTTATTTGCGAGAGAGAGAATGAGAGACAGCATGAGAGGGAGGAGGGTCAGAGGGAGAAGCAGACTCCCCGCCAAGCAGGGAGCCCGATGCGGGACTCGATCCCGGGACTCCAGGATCATGACCTGAGCCGAAGGCAGTCGCTTAACCAACTGAGCCACCCAGGCGCCCCTAATCTTTTTTTTTTTTTTTTAAGATTTTATTTATTTATTTGAGAGAGAGACTGAGAGAGAGAGCACATGAGAGGGGGGAGGGTCAGAGGGAGAAGCAGACTCCCTGCCGAGCAGGGGGCCCGATGCGGGACTCGATCCCGGGACTCCAGGATCATGACCTGAGCCGAAGGCGGTCGCTTAACCAACTGAGCCACCCAGGCGCCCTACCTTCACATTCTTTAGGAAAGAAAGCATCAGCTCCTCTTAGCAAATGCCTTTGCTCTGAGTGCCCTAGCCTTGGGCTCAAGGTCTGGGCTCTGGGATTTACAGTGCCTCTCAAGGCCATTCTTTCTGGATGGCACTTGGTGACTGTGTTTGGACTGCCACAGGCTCACAACCAGCTATTTCCCATTCTGGTAACTAGTCCCTTCTTGTGTCTTGGCTTGAAGCCTTCTTTCTGTTTCAGGGGACTCTGGAGAAGTAGAGGGAGACATCCTTCTGGCCAGACATGCACGTGGCCTTATCTTGAGATTCCTGCCTCCATGAGGTTATCCGCCTCCCATCGACATGCAAAGAGCTTCCTCAACTACCATCACACATCCAGAACCCACATCCCACTCCCGGATTTAAGATGAAAGGGAGCAGAATTATCCCCAAGCCATGCTGACACACACTTTCAGCTCTATCATAAACACTTCCTATGAAAAAGGAAAACCCCAACCACCTGTATAAACGTCAACCTATCACAGCAGTAATCCCACAGGATAGAACTCCTAAAACTGTGGACCTTTTCACTTGGAAATCTATTCTACAGATACACCCGCACACGGTACGGTCAGTTCTGTATAACACGATAATACACATATATCACAGGTCATAAATCACTGCACTACACAAAATCACACAATATAAACCACAGGGCTTCTGGCAAAAATGAAGTTAGGGGCGTAGCACTCAAACCCTGTCAGTGACACACTTAATAAAAACGGTAGCATGGTGTCACGCAGGATGCCGGGGGAAGGCACGGGAGCGTTGTGGCTTGTTGCGATTTTGTGAAGTGGAGAAAGGAGGGTTACCTGAGCTCAGAGGGTCGGAGGGAAGGTGTAACACCAGGTGTGGACCAGTGTGACTCAACGGGGAGATGAAGTCGCTGACAGCAGTCTGGGGGGAGTGCATGCATGTGTTTGGTGTATTCCTACACGACTCCATTCCACAATTTTCTGTGCTCACCTAGTGCTTCTCAGGGATAAAATCACACATGCGCAAACTCAGAATTCATGTCAGGCTCCAACTGTTCCCCGAGAGATCAACAGCATTAGAACAAACCTGCTTTCAACACAAGTGTTATGGCAGAACTGATGGTGTATACAAGGTTATTGGGCACAGCACTGCGTTTGATGGGAAAAAAATCTGGCTCCACCGGGGAGAACTGGTTAAATAAATTATACGCCCTCCTACAGCAACATTCTGGCCATGCAGCTGTGGGAAAGAATGGAAGACCTTGATGCGCTGATACGAAAAGAACTAGGACATACACTACATGGAGAAGGGCCGGTGCAGAAAATTAGATTCATAAGCTGTGTTCTGCATGGGAAAGAAGTAAAAAAAAAAAAAAAAAAAAAAAAAAGAACATATATGCATCTATGATGATATCTGCATAGAGACACTTCAAGATACGTAAGACCCTTAGCGCTGGTGGGTGGCAAGGGTAGGAATAAGGCTTTTCGCCTTATTCCTTCATATTGTTTAGACTGTCGGAAAAGGTGGATATAGCCCAAATCAAAAAAATTTTAAGTCAGGTATACTGAGGTATATAGCTTACAAAATGTAAAATTCACTCTTTTTCATGTATAGTTCTATGAATTTTGACAAACAGATACAGTGGAGACAGAGCAGTTCCATCGGCCCAAAAATTCCCACGTGCCCCTTTACAGTTCCTCCACCCAGCTCTGGGCACCCACTGATCTGTCTTCTTTCCTATCCTCTTGTTTCGCCTCCTCCATTTGTCACGTCAGTGGAACCATGTAGTACAGCACACATCCTCGGAGTCTGGCTTCTGTCATGGGCATGACAACGCATGCAATTCATCCGTGCCGCTGAAGTTCATCGGCGGCCCATCCCCTCCCACCGTGGAGGAGGATTCCGCGCTACGGATCCGCTCTGCTCCATTTATCCGCGACCCAGGTGAAGGACATCTAGGTTGTTTCCAGCTCTTGGAACTTACGAATTAAAGCCCCTACAAAGAGGCACGTACAGGTTTTGGTGTGAACATGTGCTGAGTCACAGGGTAAAATAAACAAGAAACCATCCACCTGTTTCCCAGCACGGCTGTCCGTGGTTTATCCTCCAGCAACGGAGGAGCAGTCCAGCTGCCCTGCCACCTTCCAGAAGCGGATGATGCCCCTCTCCTGTGGCCATCCTACAGGGCGCCTAGGAGTATTTCACTGTGGGGTTAATGTGCATTTCTCTGAGGACTAAAGGTGTTAACATAAAAGATTTTCAGTGGATAAGACAAAACACCTACTTATATAGTGTACCCCTTCCTCCAAAGAAAAACCTGGAACTCTACGAGTTTCTGGTTTTTAATTTCTATTTCAGGAGGCATTTCAGTGCCCTGTAAGCCACCTTGAAAACAGACGCCGTAAATCACTCATCTCTGCATCCCTGGCGTTCAGCACACAGAAAATACTCAGTAAATGTTTATCGTGTGAATCCATCAAGGGAAGAATTACTGAAAACACAAGTATCTACTGGAAGAATATGAGCAGGTTCTACTCAGTAATCCTAGAGGAGCACATTTTGGATACCGGGCTGGACATGAGCAAGCACTGCTTGGTTTTGGAAGATGGGGCAGACGTGCGCATGTTTAAGGACTGATAAGAGCCTCTGGAAAAACTAAAGTATTGAGGACAGTAGTGAGAAAGGAGTCAGCGAGCAGGGAGAATTCAGACAGGAGGAGGACTTCAGACAGGGAAGAACAAGTCTTCCTGTGGGACTAGAGAGAGGGCGCCATCCATAGACAGGTGTACTGTTTATTACAGTCAGGGGGGCAGTGACAAAGGGACTGGGATATGGAAGGAACTCCTGCATAGCAGCTTCCATTTTGTTTTTCCTTTTTAAAGATTTTACTTATTTATTTGAGAGAGAGAGAGCGAGCACGAGCAGGGGGGAGCATCAGAGGGAGAGCGAGGCCCCCTGCTGAGCAGGGAGCCCGATGCGGGACTCGATCCCAGGACCCTGAAATCATGACCTGAGCCAAAGGCAGACACTTAACCAACTGAGCCACCCAGGCACTCCCAGCAGCTTCCATTTCAAAGTGAAGTATATATGGTGCATCTGGGTAATGCGGCCTTCATTTTCTTTCTCTTATTGTTTCTGATCATAAAAATGACAAACACCTATTGCAAAATAAACGAGAGAATAGACTGCTTCGAATCTCACCAACTGCAGTAACTACTGTCAATTTCCAGCTATATATCCCTCCCATTTCTCTTCTGAATCCACATTCATGTGCATTTATAAGAATGAGTCTATGTTACACATCTTAATCTGTGACCTGTTTTTCACACACAGCTACATATACTTTGATGTTTCTATGTTCTTAACACAACATAGTACTCTATTGTATAAATGGGCCACAATTTATTTAATTATCTCCCATTAATGATTTAGGTCATTTCAAATCTTCAGTAATTATAGATAAAAATTTCTGTAGTCAAACGATTATTTCTGTGATATGAATTTCTGAAAGACTTTCTAGTTTAGAAGCTGTCCTCAGGGCTCATTTACCAAAAGTCTTAGAGATCACCATTCAACTCTACCAAAATGGAAGGTAAAATATTGTAGTGCACTTCATCTTGTTTTTCCTCAATACCTAGGGATGCTGGACATCTATCCATACATTACTGAGCCACTTATATTTCCCTAGTGAACTGTCCGATCGTATCCTTCCTGCAGTTTTCTATGGAGTAAAGACAGCAAAGAATGGCAGGTGAGGAGGTCAGAGCAAGACCACACGCCTTGTGGACCACAGTGGGGACTCTGGGTCCTCCATGATGCATGACTGAAGACACCAATGGGTCATTTATGAGAGCGATAGGAAGACACCACTGGGTTTGAGCAGAGGACTAATATGATCAATATATTTTATATGGGTCACTCTGGCTGCCAAGTGTGGAAGCAAAGAACCAGTGTGGAGGCTGTAACAATCCAGGGGACAAAAGAAGTACTGTGGGTTTGGAAAGTAAAGGGCATGACAAATGACTGGATTTGGTATATATCTCAAAGGTAGATCTGTGGATGGGCTGAATGTGGGTGACAAAGAAGAGAGAAAAGGGGGTCAAGTTCCAAATTCCTTGGCTGGGCAGCTGGTAGAACAGTTAACAGTTACTAACCAGGAAAGTAGGAGAGAAGCAGGATTAGGGAAGGAAAGGAACCAAGAATTACATTTTGGATACATTAAATTTAAGAAGCCCATTGGAGATCTAAGTAGAGATGCTAACTAAGCGGTTAGACTCAAGTCCGCAACCCCGGGGAGTGGTCCAGGCCATAGACAGAAATCCATGAGTTGGCTGATTAGGGATGGCATTTAGAATCATGGGCCTGGATGAGAAGTTTCTGAGAATCAAGGGCACATCAACATTTACAGGCTGGAAAGAGGAGAAAGACCGAGAAGAGCTATCAGTGAGGCAGGATGAGAACCAAGAAGCCTAGCAAAGAAAGCACTTCAAGAAGGACCTAGCGGACAACTGCTTCGGATCAAAGAACAGCACTGAGAAAGGAGAGACCCCTGAGCCTGAGTCCCTCGATCTGCAGGGCTCGACGAGCAGTTTCTGTGGAGCAGTAACAGGAACACCTCAATGGGAGCGGGGGGCGTGGGGAGCACAGGGATACAAAGCGGTATCAGGGATGTTCGCTGTAAAGGGAAGCAGAGGGAAAAGGCAGTAGGCAAGTGGGTTAGGAAGGTTGTTCAGTCAGGATAAGAGACACCACGGCGAACTTAAGGATTTTGAAAATGATCCGGGAAAAGCTGAAGATGCAGGGGAGAGTGGACGAGCGTGGTTGTGAGGTCCTCCAATGGCCCAAGAAGGGGACCTTCTTGGCAGAGGGGAGGGCCGCACGGGGACACAGCATCACCCCTGTAACAGGAGAGGGCAGGGTATGCACATACAGATGCAAAGGGGTTTTCATGACTGTCTCTCCTTGGGTGTGAGGCAAAATTCAAATCTAATCCTCAGTCCACCATTCTTGACTACATCTCCTAGGCCTTCATAAATGTTGCATTCAAAGCCACTCAAATTTACATCTTCTGAAGACAATGACGCATTCCTCCCTTGCCCTTCAAAGATAGCCTTCCCTCTCCTTGAGGCCCATTTGAACCCTTCAGCCCCTTCAGCCAGCTCGCCTCTCAGCCCCCTGGTGGCCTCCCTGACCTGTCCGGCCACAAGCTTCTCCTTTCCTCGCTCATACCCCACACAGCTACCCAAGCACACCACTGGAAACACACATTTCATTATTCCGCTTCCCTGCAGAAAACCCATCTCCTATTCTTTGTACCTTCAAGGGCTAAGGTCTTTGGACTTGCCTACCTCGCCAATCCCAACCTCCCACCACACCCTTCCAGGACGTCATGCTCCAGAACAACTTGTTGGCAGTCACTTAGGATGTCATGCTCGTCTGTACCACACCCATACTCTGCTCGTACACTGGGTGAACTCCACCCGTGCATCCTCCAAATACCTACTTAGGTAGTATTTCTTCTGTGAAGCCTTCCCTGGCATCTCCCAGCCTCCACCAATTCCCCAAGAAACAGTGACGCTCAAATCCCTGCTTCCTTGTGCCTCAGATGCAACTCTAATCCTTCTTTTCCACGGATCACATGCAACTTTAATTTTTAATTTCACTCTGCCCTTTTAAGCCTGTGCTGTATTTTATTGCTCACTCTATCCACAGAGCCTCAGAAATCCTGAGCTGAAATCTGAACCGGAAGCACCTTTCCCTTAGTTTTGATTACATACCGCCTTGTGATTCCTCTAAGACCCACACTAGCTGCAGGTTTTAAAATATTTATGCTTTCTTTTTATACCCAACTGTAAGCATCTGCAGAGCAAGAATTATATCATTTGTTCTCCACCATAACAAATGCTGTGCAACTTTGTAAATATTTATAGAATATTGAAAAAAAAGGTACACACAGAAGAACAAACATGATGAAAAGTTAAACGTTCCCGAAGTACGAATGAATGGGCCTGTTCCAAATAGTTTCAGAATAGTGCATCACTCCCGTAATATGCAAGTGCCCAGACAAACCAAAGACTGAAAAAGAGAAACAAACAGTATAGATTGATAACCTGAACAGGTCAAAAAAATCTATAGTCTACTATGTCTCCTATAAAATAAATGAGCTTTTCGATAGAATAGAAATGCACTAAGATTTACATATGAATTATAACCCAAGAAACTTGCTTTTAAAAAAAGGAATTCACTAAAGAAATATGTAACATCCTGGGCACCTGGGTGGCTCAGTTGGTTAAGCGACTGCCTTAGGCTCAGGTCATGATCCTGGAGTCCCGGGATCGAGTCCCACATCGGGCTCCCTGCTCAGCGGGGGGTCTGCTTCCCCCTCTGCCCTCTCCCTCTCGTGCTCTCTGTCTCTCATTCTCTCTCAAATAAATAAAAATCTTAAAAAAAAAAATATGTAACATTCTTAGCATATGTATTAAATGAATAAAGGTTTAATTTTCACTGAGAGGTTCTGAAACTTTTGACCAGAATATATATAAAAAAGTAACGCTTCATAGGCATTTCATTGTCTTCATCTATTCATTTTAGATCCAGATATCGTCAGTATGTGCCCACAAAACTGGGAACTCCCTTTCCGTCTGCACAAATACCACCTACAGTTATAGAGGGTAAACGTAAGAAGCAAACCCGCTTACCCAAGCCACCCACATTCTCCTAGAAAAATGGCCTTTACACAGGTAGGCAGCCTTCCCCTAAGTGTGGAATACTGTGGGTCGTAAATTCTACAGTCCTTACTGAGAATTTAATATCTAGGACACAAGCGAGATCTTCTGGTCTCACTACATCCAAGAATATACAAATAAATGGGTAGTCAGCTGAGCACAGCATAGGAAACTCAGACTACATATGTCTGAAATCATCAAGAAAAACAATCTCTGAGTACTGAACCATCCAAGTTTCTACAAATTGGAACGGAGTGGTTTTGGGGAAATATTTAAACACAGAGTATAAATTTAGACCAGAGGTTGGCAGACGTTTTCTGTAAAGGGCCAGACAGTAAATATTTTAAGCTTTGCAGGCCATAAAGTCTGTTGCAACTACTCAACTGTGCCTTGCAGTTCAAAAGCAGCCACAATGATACATAAATGAGTGGGTGCGGCTGCATTTCAATAAATTATTTACAAAATGGGTGGCCAGCCTGCGAACCATAGTTTGAGAGCCCTGATTTAGACCACTGGCTCACACTCTTCTAGAAAACATAGCTAAGTCTCAGTAAGTCAGAACCAAATCTATTTAACAGAGTAGGTAATCAATCCAGGAAAAAACAAGCTGTAACTACAAAAGGTTTGTTTTTCATAGGACATGCTCAGAATACATCCTGAGTACCGCCAGGATCACAGTACTGTGTCTAGATCACTGAGATCACAGCTTTGAAATGGTGTTCCTAAGGACAATGTGCTAGTTGCTATGCTTGCTTAAAACAACAAACAAGGGACACCTGGGTGGCTCAGTCAGTTAAGCGTCCGACTCCTGATGTCGGCTCAGGTCACGATCTCACGCTGGGCATGGAGCCTGCTTAAGATTCTCTCTCTCTCTGCCCCTCCCCCAGCTTGCACAGGCTTGTGCACACTCTCTCTCTCTCAATAAATAAACAAATCTTTAAAACAACAACACACAAAACCAGTCTTCTATCTTTCTGGTTATAAGACTATCTGGTGTGCTAATGATGTCGTACAACCGAAAAAGTAAGACACAGAGCTGTGATCGAGGCAGAATAACGAAAGGCCAAACCCACAGCAGACTGGAAAGAAACGTGTCCAACCACGGTCTCTGTGCCGAGAGCCACGTCAGACCCGGGGGCCGGGCAAACGGAAGGTGCTGAGCGAAAGGCTGACACTCTAACAAAGCTGCTAGGACCATGGCAACGAAACTCCGAAATGCCTGGTGGGGTGTCGTGGGGTCACCACGGGCACGTGTCAGCCTGGGACCTCTGTGTCTACTTCCACTGACTGGTGGGGACATGCAGTGGAGCTTTGGGGGTCCTGTGTACAGACCCTGAACAGACCCCATGCCCCTTCCCTGTCAGGAGACTTGCTCGCCTCCATCCTCCTACACCCATTTCTTTAAAGGTCCTCCCACGGGCAATGCTATTATTTCCTATCATTCTCACTCACAATGAGAAAACCAGTAGTGACAGGTGCTGTGGGCTGTGCGTGTCCACATTTCACCGACTTGGAGACATTCTGGAATCAAAGACCACATGAGTATGAAAACATCTTTGCTACCAATTTCTTCCGGGTCTGATCTAGCTTCGCTCCTCTTCTTCTACTTAAAAGGATTTGTCCCATCATCTCAGCCTCTTTGGTTCCTCAAATACATGCCTATAGATGGGTGACACGTTATTTCCCTATTGTTTCTGTTCTCAGAGAATCCAGTCCTTAAGAGGGGACCACAAGAAAGAATATATAGAATGTTTTTTCCTTCTAATAACATTTTTTAAAGATTTTTATTTATTTATTTGACAGAGAGAGACATAGCGAGAGAGGGAACACCAGCAGGGGGAGAGGGAGAGGGAGAAGCAGACTCCCCGTTGAGCAGGGAGCCCGATGTGGGGCTCGATCCCAGGACCCTGGGATCATGAGCCAAAGGCAGACGCTTAACGACTGAGCCACCCAGGCGCCCCTAATAACATTTTTAATATCATCTTTTTTGCCCTTTTTATTTAAAAAGCAATCTAGGGTGCCTGGGTGGCTCAGTTGGTTAAGCGACTGCCTTCGGCTCAGGTCATGATCCTGGAGTCCTGGGATCGAGTCCCACGTCGGGCTCCCTGCTCAGCAGGGAGTCTGCCTCTCTCTCTGACCCTCCCCCCTTCTCATGCTCTCTATCTCATTCTCTCTCTCAAATAAATAAAATCTTTAAAAAAAATTAAAAAAAAATAAAAAGCAATCTAAATAGGAAAAAAGTCACCGTGAAAGGTATTTCCCCTGCAATCACCATAAAAGTACAAATATTACTACAGAATAAAAACATTAAAATATAGTGTCTGAAGACTTAAATCAGCTCCTTCTGAGATTATTTCCACAAACCAAAAGATAAAAGAAACTAGACATTCCTCTTCAAGATAACCACTGGTTTTTATCAGATGATCTGTACAGACATCTGTCAATAAGCTCAAAAAGTAAACAAGCAAGCACAAAGATCAAAAAAGCTACCATTAAAACCGACCGACGATGGGTGATTTGCTCCCTGGTTCCAGTCCTACGTCACACGTTAATCTTTCCAGCTGTCTAGTTTAACCGAATTGATGAGGTCCTGAGGCTGGGCACGATCGACTGCTCAGGCGGAAGGTCCGACACCACATGACCCCACAGAATGCCGGCATGAGGACAAACGTCACACAGCCGCTGAAAGGCTCTTCTGTGGGTGCTGCTTGTGCTGCTTCCAGCTCTGCAATTCCTAGGCTCTGAGGGCTCTGAAGAAAAAAGGCCTCTGTGTACACAGTCCCTCTTTCTTCCCTGACAGCCCTTCCAAATTCATATGGGCAGCGTACACGGGGAAGTCGTGGGGCTTGCTGAATTAATGAATTACAGAATCAGGCAGAATCTTCCTCCTTGCTCCAGTCTCGCCTGGGGCACTGGCTCTTCTTCTGCCAAACAGGAGTCTGTTCTCACCCCTAACCTGGAGACCCACACCCTGACCTCGGGGTGGAGGGAAGGACTCCTGGGTTCCAGCCCTTGGCACAAGTTAAAGTCTGAAAACGTCCCCGCAGTCCTTCTGGGTCTGAAGTCTTCCTGTCTATAAACTGAACTGAGTGGGGATTCGTGAGCTCTCAGTTCCTTTCTAGCGCCATTTTACGATTCCTTACTGTCAATAATAGCTAGAATGGCTTTTCTTTCCTTCGCTGCCCCCACTTGATGGTATGTGAAATTGTTTTCTGGTTGCTCTGGGCTTGGAGGGAGTATCAACTTAGATTCCTACGCGAAATTCTTAAAATCTAAAAATCTGGTCTACCACTTGGATTTAGGGATGTATTTTCCAAAAGAAATTAACAAATGCATGTTGCAATCCTGAATTGGGTCATAAAAGTCTACCCACATAATACAGCAGGTCCAAATACTGTACCGATGTTCTAAAGCCTAACGACCACGTTCAGCACTGACTGGACGAAGAAACCTAATCCCCGAGCAAATCTGGGAACTTCAAGTCATGGAAGAAACTACTCTCCTCCCCCAGCCCCATGGGCACAGGAAGGGACAGGGCTTTGACAGATAACAAGAGGAGGGGTTGTGGGGGACATCAGTCTGGGGCGGTGGAAGCAGACAGATGGAAACTGCTCGTCTGTGCCAGTGAGGGAATTAAGCCCCTGACCACAGGCGACATTTTTCATAAGAAATGTTCTTAAGCCTGCAAGGTCCAGTAACAGTGACCCAGAGCAGACGGGCTGGAGTCTCGTCTCTCTCCCGTCCGGCAACAGCACCCGCCCACTGTCAAGGGAGCTTTTGCCTCCTGAGCCTCGAGAGATAAACAGGAAAAGCCCGAGGAGAAAGTGTCCTCCTCAGACTCCAAAATGAGAGCAGGCCCCGTGGGCAAGGCACCACAAATGCCCGAATGTCCGTAAACATCTTAAGTCACCGTGGTGGTGGGCAGTACCCAGCTCAAACCAGTGACTGCTTGCATGCCCTGCTGGGGGCTGACTTTTCAGAAGAGCGCCGTATGAGCTCTACTTCAAGTGCAGAGATACAACTTGGTGTCTGTAGTGCCCGTGCTCTAAGTGATTTTCCAACACCTGTTTACTGAGCCCACACTGGTCCATTCCCTTTGGGGCCAGTAATTCTGGCCAAAGGCTTGCATCTGCCGGGCGGCACGGTAAAATTAAAGGTGCAATCTATGGTTGCAGAATGGAGGGAGGGTGACTGGCCCTCACTGAGGGTCCCAACAGCCTAAATAACCAGCCCCACACACCACGCGAGGCCCGCTGTGTACTTTCATTCATTCCGCAATATTGACCAGGCTCCTCCTTGTACTCACTGGGATTTCCCTGCCCTCAAGGAGATCACAGTGGGTTGAAGGCAGAAAAACAAAATTTGGAATAATATATTCTTATCTGAGTCACGTTTTCTAAATAACTTATTAATCTTTCTCAAAAACATTTTATTTTTCTTCGTTTTTCTGTCCCTCATGGAACAGTCAGTAAATTTCAGACATGGAAATTAGTTGCCCACTTGTCATCTCATCTCTGAATTCAGAGTGCCAAATCGAGTTCCTTCTCTGCATCTTTGACTCCACCTCCGTTCAGTGAAACAAGGCCGGTATCCATCTTCGGCGGGTGCAGGGCCCCTGAGCACACCAGTCCGTTCACCAGCCACTGAACAGGTGTGATCCACGTTCCCTGTCCCTCCCTTCCCATCGGGCACACAGGAGCACACACTTCTGAGGCCGCTACAACTGGGTCTGGTCACGCGACTCATTCTGGCCAATGACGCACTGCGTGTCACATCCGGAATAAGGGCGTGTAAAGGCCAGACTGGATCCTCCAGTCTTTCCTGTTCAACCCCTTGTGTGGAAGCTGGGGGTGGGGTGGGGGGGCCTGAAAGAAACCGCCTTGATCACTGAGTCTATCAGTGGAAGGACAGCTGCCCCACCGGAGTGCTCAAAGTCACAGCAAACTCGGCATGTGCAAGAAATAAACTTTTATTGTATAAATCAATGGGCTTTAGGGGATTTTACTGCCACACAGGATAAATCAGGGGGGCTCTCAAAGGGTAGACTTGTAAGAAATGCAGATTATCAGGTTCCAGCCCAAACCTACTGAATCACAAACTACTGGGGTGCAGCCCAGCAACCAGTCTTTTACCAAACCCTCCAGGTGATTCTGATGCACAGTCAAGTTTTGGGAACCACTAACTAGAATATGGTGCCAAATCAAAGGGCATCAGCTTCCTTGATATGAATGCTGTATCTCTGCAGCTGCCAAGAGGGATGGGTTGTATTAGGATCGTCAAAAGCCAGGGGCACCCGGGTGGCACAGTCAGTTAAGCATCTGACTCTTGGTTTCGTCTCGGCTCAGGCTGTAATCTCAGGGTCGTGATATCAAGCCCCGCACTGGTCTCCACGCTGAGCCATGGAGCCTGCTTTCGACTCTCTCTCTCCCTCTGCCCCTTCCCCCAAGTGCTCTCTCTCTCTCAAATAAATAATCTTAAAAAAAAAAACAGTCAAAAGCTGGAATGATTGCTCATATTGCTCTTTCTACTTAAAAAGTTCCATAATGATCACTCATCGTGTAGGGCAGCAGATGACAAAATGGCTACACATAATTATCACAGATCACCTTGTAATTTTCAAGATCTGACCAGTACAGACAGCTTTCACTTTTTTATTTACTATCAGGTTACATAAATGCAGAATGTGATCTGAGCTCAGATGTCATCTCATTGAGGGGACCCTAATTTGACGTTCCCAGAAGACCCCTAAAGCAACCAAGAAAGAATGTCAGAAGGTACATGAGCCCCTAAAATTGTACATAAAATTCTGTGTATTTGTACATTTATCTGGGAATGGGCTCATAGCTGGGATGAGATCGTCAGAATAATGATACTGACAAGCTCATCTTCCTGTTTTTGTATTTGAGAGTAAGGACACAGGGAAGATGAGAGGATTTCTGTGGTCAAAAAATGATCTAACATCCAAACCTAGATGCAACTAACACAGCACCCCTTTCCAAATGGGCAACATCACAAACCATGGAAGCTACAATAATAAATAGATTTAGAACTTGTCCTTAAAGAGTGTTATGATGTAAAAAGACAGCTAAAACCTAACCATAACAAAACAATAATATCAACTTTAGAAAGTGATCGATTTTACACTGGTTTCTCTGTATGGAAGTTCAGTTAACAATCGTTTCTAAATGTGACAGCTTTGGGGCGCCTGGGTGGCTAAGTTAGTTAAGCCTCCGTCTCTTGGTTTCGGCTCAGATCATGATCTCATGGTTGTGGAAATCAGGCTCCACACTCGTCAAAGAGTCTCCTTGTCCCTCTCCCTCTGCTCCGCACCCAGCTTACATGCTCTCTCTCAAATAAGTAAATAAAATCTTAATAAATAAATGTGGCTGCTTTATTTATTTCTTTCTTTATTTAAAAAAACTACTCTTGTTTAAATGGCTAAAATAATATTTGGCAAATTGTTTTTAAATTATTACATCTCTATAAATTTTTATGGATTATCTGCCCCCAATTTTTTTTAACTTAATATTGGATTACAACAAATTACTAAAAAAAAAAAATTAAAAATTAAAAACCACTGAAAGTGGATACTGGATTTGTATTAGTAAAAAAATACATATGCATTAGAGAAATTAAGACACTAGCTACTAAATAAATAACTAGCATAGCTGGAACTACGTTTCTGAATCTTAAAGACAAAGCTACTGAAGATCTTTGTTCTGATGTGGAACTCCATACAAAATATTTTTAGTAAAAATTTTTTGGATGGGAATTGAGGAGAGAGGAAAAAAAATCAGAAACAATTATTGAAACAAAAAGAGGCCATCTTAAAAGAGACAACAGTGAATTATCCTGACGTAAGTTTTTAATTTATGCCAGGTGGGCTTATTCCTAACTCAAAATCTTTTCTCCAAAATAATTATATTAGTAGCAATAACACCAAAGCAAACTGCTGTATTGTGGCTGGCAGAATGTGTTCACGTTATTCTCGCAATTATATATACACATAACATTTATTTTTTAAGGCATGATTACAGTATTAAAAACAAATATCCCTTCACGGTGCAGTGAGTCAGAACGTTTACATAATGATATTTCACTGGGTAGTCCGGTGAAATCAGATCCTTCCAATAACTTCTCGCCTGGTGGAAGTAAAAAATTATGCTCTCCTGGGACATTTAGCCAGATACAATTTTCAAATCCCTCATAATTTCACATTTATGTCTCACCTTAAATCCAAAAGGACTGGAAGCTGCTTATCACCTCACAGGTAGTTCCCTCTAGGTACCTACAGCACGGGACACCTTGCACTCACTAAATATGTATTACTCCCATTTTAAAGAAGAGAAAGTTAAGTCTAAAGGGGGGGTAAGATGTCTTCCAAGTCAGCACTCATTCTTTGATCCATTAATTCGAGAAATATTTATTGGCTTACTATGAGCTAGGGACAGAAGGCCCACAGATATTTTGGATGGGAACTTGAAGAGAGGAAGAAAGCATAAAGCATCTATTGGGAGAAAGAGGTGAGAAGCAGCCTTCACAGAGGATAAGAGTTCTGGTAAGGAAAGCACAGGGTGCCGTGGATACACGTAGGAAGAAGGGACCAAGGAAGGCTCTCCAGATGAGGTGATGTCTAAGCTGAGACCCAAAGGACTAAGAGTAGTTAGACACCAGAGTGGCGCGTTCCTTCAAGGTAACGAACACCACCCGAAAAGCCCCAGAGACGAATGGGCGAACGGTGTTTCAAGCAGGTGGGGCAGGGACGCCTGGGTGGCTCAGTCAGTTAGGTATCTGCCTTTGGCTCTGGTCATGATCCCGGGATGCTGGGACTGAGCCCCGCATCAGCGGGGAGCCTGCTTCTCCCTCTCCCCCTATCCCTCCCCTGGCTCATGCGCTCGCGTGTGTGCTCATTCTCTCAAATAAATAAATAAATGAAACCTTTTTAAAAAATAAATTGAATAAAGCAGGTGGAGCATTTGCGTTTGTCCAGCGTGCCCCATGCGAGATACAGCTGGCGGAAGGGGGATCAGGGGAGACCCAGCAAGCCGCCGGACAGCTGAGGCCAGTGGGCACGCAACACTGCGCATCTGGAGCTGCACTTAAGTCTCTCTGGCTGCAGAGGGAACCTTCATCAGGCAAAACAGAGTTGCCTGAACAAAGATGGACAACGGGTGGACTACAAGGTATGAAATGCATGGAGGAGGGAGCGGCCTGGGGAGAAGGAAGGAAGTGTCAAGTCAGGTCGCACACCAAGCTTTTGGCGGCAGAAGCTGGGGGCTGGGGGCAAGCCCGGGTTCCCTGTCGGACAGGCTAAGAGCGCCTGTGAATTATCCAAGAAGCTGAAATACTTGATAAGTGGTTGGATTTGGGGACTGGAACGCAGGCAAGAAACCACAGCTGGAGACAGAGATTTGGAAGTTATCTGCACGCATATACGGGAAATGAAGTCACAAGAGTAACTGAAATTTCCCAGAGAGAGAGAGTAGACTGTTTCCAGGACAGAAACCTGATGGGTGCTCCAGCAATCGTGAGAAAACCCAGGAGGGAGAGCAGTATTCAACACTTAGGGTAGAAAATGCTTTTAGGAAGACCTGCCAATCATGTGAAATACTGTGCGGGCGGCGGCGGGTAAAAATCAAGGTAAAGACCGAAAAATGTCCAGTTGCCTTGACAATAAGGAGGTGGGTATGGTGAGCTGACACCCAAAGGTGGGCAAGGAGGAAACAGGAGTGGGAAAGTACAGCCGGCAAAGTACCTGCTTGGCCATCGGAAAGGAGGAAAGAGAAAGGGGCAGACAGCAGGAGATATGAAGTGTGGGGGTTAAATGGACCAGAGGTGACGGGAGTATTCGGATAGGAGGGAAAAAGAAAAGAACGGGAACAGACAAGGAGTCTGTAGGTGGGCTGTCTGGGAGGGCAGCGTTCCAGTCTGGTTCAGAATGGCAGAACTTGATCACTGGTTTCTGACGCACGGTCAGCCCTCTGTTCATTTCACTGGTTTATATGAAGACATTTCTTTCCCTTCCCCACCTCCCTTTAGTTCTCTCCGGAGGCCGAGTGAGCAGCATGGAAACTGAAATCTAATCTGATCTGCCTCCTTCCAAAAGACAGCATCTCAACTTCTTCAATGCTAATCCTAAAATCCTACTAAGCCCAACATTTCCTCTGGATGAACGGCTGCTTCTAATGGAAATACATGCGCTGCGCACGGCCCACTCAGGGTGGGGTTTGACGCTTCTGTCCTAGAGCAAGTAGCTCGAGCTAAGGGTTAGACTTCATCCCACCCAATCTGTCTCAGAGCTGTCCCTTCATCTTATATTCTAGATCCAGTAATTGTTGGATGTGCAAGATAAAGGTAGTTAAAAAAAAAAAAAGAAGAAAGAATTTTGAAATGTTCCAAGATGGATACAAAAATCTCAGATGTATAGGAAATGAAAGCACTGGACTACTAGATTGAGGTCTGCTCCTGTTTTAGCATTTGTAAAATCCAGTTTAGGTGCCAAGAAAAAAAAAGCCTTTTCCTAGAATCACCACATCAGGCTTGGAAAGATAACTACAGGTAGTGTATTCATGCAGTAGATTAACCAAGTACTGCCCCTTAAAAACTACCCCATATTTGCAATGAACATTCTGGAATGCCGTGGCCCACTTGGAGAGCCTAAAGGTGCGATGATTACCGTAGGCCATGTGCCAGCAGAGCTATATATATTCTGTTAAGTAAGTCATTTTTACGTGAGGAGACACTGAATTAAGTGTAGTCAGACCAAATAAAAACATGTCAGCCACATGAGCTGCTCAAATAAAATAGTATCAATGAGATTATGAAGTAATGCTTGAAACACTTAATTTAACAAACTTTTTTTTAAAGATTTTATTTATTCATCTGAGAGTGAGCAAGCGAGCGAGTGAGTGCGCGCTCCGTGCCCATGAGCATGAGCAGGAGAGGGGCAGGGGCAGAGGGGGAAGAAGACTCCCTACTGACTAAGGAGCCTGACCCAGGGCTGACCCCAGGACCCTGAGATCATGACCTGAGCCAAAGGCAGACGCTTAACCAAATGAGCCACCCAGAGACCCCTAATTTAATAAACTTTTCAAGGATCTAGTGTATACTAATTACAAGCCAATTCCTAGGTACTTTTTACACAGGTTCCCCAAAGAAAACGATTTGGTTTTCCTGCCTTAAGTTAAAGCAGTTAAGATGGTTTCTTTAAAAGTATGCTGGGGGCACCTGGGTGGCTCAGTCGTTAAGCGTCTGCCTTCGGCTCAGGTCATGATCCCAGCATCCCGGGATGGAAGCCAGCATCAGGCTCCCTGCCCGGCGGGAAGTCTGCTTCTCCCTCTCCCACTCCCCCTGCTCATGTTCCCTCTCTCGCTGTCTCTCTCTTTCAAATAAATAAATAAAAATCTTTTTAAAAAATAAATAAATAAAAGCATGCTGTATCTAAACCCAATGATGGATCATAGTATCACTAAGAGAAAGAAGCTGGTATTAGGTGCCTCAGGATTCGATACAAAAATAATACACCTATTTGTATCTAAAAATTCAACCTGATCTAATCAAACTTCTAGGAATTATGGGATAAAGAGAAGCAAATTAAACAATGTCAAAAGGAAACAATTACCCACGTCCAGAAATGTGCACAAATATCTACAGGACGTGTAACCCAATTTTTCCAACAAATCAACAGCAAGTAGAAAAATAAAATAGAGGGAGGGCTACTACAGAATAAGAGATTTAGGTTCTCCAAAAATCAAATGCAGTGCAGATTCGTTCTGGATCCTAACTGAAACAAACCAACTTTAAGACTGCCGGAACAGGGCGCCTGGGTGGCTCAGTCGTTAAGCGTCTGCCTTCAGCTCAGGTCATGATCCCAGGGTCCTGGGATCGAGTCCCACATCGGGCTCCCTGCTCAGCAAGAAGCCTGCTTCTCCCTCTCCCACTCCCCCTGCTTGTGTTCCTGTTCTCGCTGTGTCTCTCTCTGTCAAATAAATGAATAAAATCTTTAAAAAAAAAAAAAAAAGACTGCCGGAACAATATTACAAAATTGTCTTGCTGGTTTCGTGAGGTCTAATAAAGGGTATTAAAAAAAAAATCCCTATTAGTTGGAGATGTGTACTTATTTAAAAAAGAGAAAGAGTATATATAAATATTGCAACTCAGATTTTTCAGTGACTTTGAGTTACAGAGCTTCTCCTGGATAGCTTAAGGAAGGATGAGGTATCCCTTCCTCACTACCAAACTCAGGAAAGAATCACATTAAGTTATACAGATACTCCTAACAGTTTCCCAAACATCAATTTCTTTTTCTCCTTTCTTCCTTATTTGTTAATTAGTGGCAGAGCCGACCAAGGACCCGAGTGTTAGAGGTCTGCCAATCCTGTGCTCTTCCTCGCACCCATGGGTGGCCTCTTGCTCTTACCTTCCCGTGCTCCTTCCTCACGTGGGAAATGTAAACATCTCTCTGTGTGAACAAGCGGTCACACTCCCAACACGTCCAGCCAGGACTGGCTACTTTCTTGGGTTCCATGGATTTTTTCACAGGTGACGGAGACTTCTTTTCCAATTTCTCTTTCCCGTTCATGGATCTCGTATCCTCTTTGTTTTGATTTGCTGAATTCTGAGTTGCAGGCTTAATGCTCAAAGGCAAGTTTATACCCAAGTTTGGAGGCCCTTCAATACTTTTCAATGTTCCATGCATAGACTATGTTACAAAAAGAGAAGAAAGATCTATCACAAATGGTTACCATGGAGAGAAGCACATGTAGACTATTCTTAACACATTACAGATATTCGAAAAGGATTTTATATTCATTCAGAAACATTTCTTAATAGAGCAAGAAGAAAATCTAAGCAAAATATATACTTAAAAAGAGATAGAGGGGAATTAACTTTTATGGTTGCTCTAAATTATGCATTTCTAGTTCCAAATAACTTCTGAAAGCTTATTTGCTTGTGCCATTTTTAAATTCTTAAAAAAAAAAAAAAAAGCCTTCTGCATGGCGTCTAAATTATTCCTGGCTGTCTATCCTCCCCCAGTGAACCAGTGAGTCCTCTCTGCAACAGACTCTTTCTGGGGAAGAAGACGCTTACTTTCACACCTACCCAGAAGCATGGGACTAGGCTGATGCACGGGTAGGTGTTCAAGACCCCCAGCCAACCATCTTTCACAAGCACCTGAGACAAGAGCAAAGCCTTCTCCCTCCCTTTCATACCTTCCACATTCTTGGGACCATTTTAAGAGTTTGGGTTTTCGTTGGGGTTTTTTGGGGGGTAACGTCAATATCCCTACATCCTATCCCGATCTATCTCTTCTTACCGATACCACCCAGACTTACACAGTAGATACTCAAAAAGCCTCTTACAATTGCTCAGCTGTTTATTATCATTAACATAACAGCCACAACAGCTATCCCACTTAAACTCGAAGGATTCCAAATTCTACTGGGGTAAAATTGGTGCCATGTGATTCTAAAGATCAGTGTGCTTTGTTTTGTTTGTGTTCTAGAAGCAGAGTCAAAAAAAAAAAAAAGGGAGCACGTAAGTCTGTGCCTCAGTGTAGAATTTATCTTTGAACAAGGCCTTCTCGTGTTGCCAGCCTTCAGGCTTGAGTCCTGAACCTACAAACCCTACAGAAAGGCACATGACACACATTTCCTCAAGGGCTCTAGACCTCCTACATCCCACAGGTCCGCACTGAGTAGATCCCGGCTCCATGTTCCTTCCTGAATGTTTGAGTCCGAAGCGGCTCCCTCAGGGTACTCTCCATCATACCTTCCCAGGCAAGGTCACCTCTCGTCAGTGCAGAGAACTCGCCGACCCTCCTCACTGTCTTACCCAGGAAGGCAAAAGGGGGTTCAATAATTTTCTCATGAGCAGGGGTGACAAGTCTATCCAGAGGATCCTCAAACTGGTCTCTAAAAAAGGGCCTGGGGGGGGGGGCACCTGGGTGGCTCAGTCGTTAAGCGTCTGCCTTCGGCTCAGGTCATGATCCCAGGGTCCTGGGATCGAGCCCCACATCGGGCTCCCTGCTCTGCGGGAAGCCTGCTTCTCCCTCTCCCACTCCCCCTGCTGTGTTCCCTCTCTCGCTGTGTCTCTCTCTGTCAAATAAATAAATAAATAAAATCTTAAAAATAAAATAAAATAAAATAAAAAAGGGCCTGGGTGGAAAACGTCTCATGTTCTTGGGCACATGAAAATCTGCGGCGAGGCGAGATGTGATCTCGGGACAGCCAAAATCCAAGCACTGCCACCCCACAGGGCAGAGACTTTGGGGTTTCCAATGGCCTTTTTCAAAACAGAAGCCAAGTTTTTACCTTTTTAACCATTTAAAGCCCAAAGAAAACAAAACCCAAAATCTTCTAGTAAACTTTTCCTAAGTTTCTAGGCAAATATGTTTTTACGAACTAAGAAGTTGAGGAGAGGCTCATGTATTGAAGTGTTCTTCTGTGAGTTGGCCTTACTGTGCCCTAAGAATTACAGGAAAGCGGCAAAAAGTTCTGCCGTGACAAGAGGACAAGGCCATGTGTGCCAAAATGGGAATTTCTACTTTACATCATTCCATTTTCACATCATGAAGTAAAAGTAATATCATTTATTAAAAGCAAAGGTTTTTTTTTTAAATAAAAGAAATACCACCTAATTCTTTTAGAAATGATTTTTCCTTAGGTCCTGTAACAACAAATAACTTGAACAATTGTAACTTGAAAGTTTGCTTTAAATGTAAATGCCAACATGCATACAGGGAATCCCACACAGTGAATAAATCTATACTCTGCAAGAAAAAATGATACGAACTGGATTAAATTAGGCAAATAAAGATCTACCTTTAAATGAATACATACGGAGGGCAGGGAACACTGTTCCTGTCCTGCTTTTCTCTTAATTTCTTCCTCAAGAAAAACTGAACAGCACAGGTATTAAGTGATATAAATAAACTCACAAGAACTAATACAGATCTTAAAAATAAAAACAAAAATAGGATGCCCCCAAAACTTTATTCCTACCCATCCCCAAACACATAAAGGCAGGATATTTTAAATGTATAGGACATACTTGAAATGAGAATATAAGTGAGTATTCTCAATGTTTTTCGTATCATGTAGTCTCGTAAAGGTTCAGATGAATAAAAACAATTCTTTCGTCCTTGTGGCCACAGGATTTTGCCACTCCTCTTCAGTCTCTATTCTTGGAACCTTGTATTCCTCCAAATTCACTATTAACACAAGGAAGACCCTAACCACAAGGTCGATGACCCCACTTCCAGATGTAAACATGAGTTCTAGAAAGCAAATACCTTAAAAGCCTCTTAAGAAGTAACTTTTCTTTCTTTTTTCTCCCCCCTACCCCCGTTAAAAACTATGTTAAAATATTTGGGTCTAATTCCAATGTCACTACATTTTTATGAGCAGTTTTTAGGGTTGTTGTTTTTTTCCTGATCATTCATTAAATAAGTATTTGTTGTCAAGACAGTTTCGTAATTTTAGTGAAAACCTTTAAAATATCTTAAGAGGATTTTACTGTGTACTTTAAGTGATAATGATGAAATGTATCTCCCATGCATTGACTCACCAGAGGAATGCCAGAGAGCCACTACCTTAGCCCGGCCGCCAGTGAGCAGACCCTCCAATGAGCAGACGTTAGGTTCTTTGCAATAGGCAGTTATGCTACGTGAGCTCACATATGCTCAACACAGGAAATTTCAAGGATTAACAGTCCATTCATTTAACTAAGATGAGACTAGACGAATTCAGAGACCTGATCTGTTCACCTTTCTTGTATCCCATATTTAAAAAGAGAAGAACTAAGAGGAAGAGAGATGGAGTTCATGATATCGGGCCGCCGTTGCCTTCTCTTTTTAAAAAGTCAAGTCACTTTAAGCTCTGAGAGCTGATGGATATTATCTCCTAATCACACAGGAATAAAATTGCTTAACCTTTCACAGTGGGCAGTTAAGAGGCTAGGACTAAGCACTGTCCTTCATGAGCTTAAAAGGCTGTAAAGAGATTTAGGTGCCCCTTTTGGGGCTTGGAGGGTGGGGGTTATCCAAACTGGACATATATTCATTTCATTAACTGAATACTTGCCAGGGGCCAGACACTGCTATATCCTACACATTTTACTGTCAATTTACATGCAACCTTGATAGAAAAAAAGACTAAAAAAAAAGATCCAGGGGCATCAATTATAATGTAAATTAACCGCTTACATAATCTCAAGGGAAAACCTTTATTTTTCTAAATACACCAATATTTACAACGAATTAACACAATTCGTCAGAGTCCCTGTCTATTTCTAAATCCTATACAACACAGACTTCTCAGAAAAAGTAAACTTCAGAGTCATCATTTTCACATGTAGGGAAAAAAAAGAACCCTAACACATTTTCTTTGAGAATCATTTGTTACTCTGCACTGATCTCTCACCGCATGCAGATTGGGACTCGGGAATAAAAAGCATCAGTCAAGTATATGATGGCAGTATTCTGTAAATTGCTCTGTACCAACAACCAGCATCCATCCCTTCCCTCTACAGCATGCACGCTTTCTCTTCATCTGCAGCGCTGCCTTGACTTATGATCAATGAATGGGTCTGCAATTTACGTAAAGGACACAAGAGATGCGCACACACCTTGATATGGTCCATCATGAGTTGCTTCTGTGCATATAAAAGAGAACAGTCTGGACACTTGAAAACAGACACCTTCTGGTTTTCGATGTGTTGGTCAAAGTGCCGATACAGCAGGGTTTGCAGGGTAAAAACAGTGTCGCACATGGAACACTTATATATTATTCTAAAACAGAAGAAGTGCGTGGAAATGTCAGTCAGCCCTCGTCTCTGAAGCCAAAGGAACTGCTACTTTACATCTCATCTCAAGAATTCAGGTGGCAGGAGCAGCGAGAACACATAAACACGGTAAAAAGAACAAAACAGTTTAGCTTTGAAACAAACTTTTAGAGGCAACTGGCGTCACTCAAGTGCAGATCGCATTCTGAGTAAAGACGCATTCAACCACATTTGCATAGAAGTCTAAATTAATGACCATTTTACTACTTACAGATCTATAGAGGATATTTGTTTGTACAAGATCTTCACTCGTTAGTTACTTTAACACAGAGCAAAAGCACTCTTGATTTTTTTTTTTTTTTTTTTTTACGTATTCTTTAAGAGAAGACAAGGAACGCAGCTGGGTGGTGGTCCCCTAACTTGAGAAAGCATTTGTTAACGAACTAAGTAGGGCTGTTCAGCTCCGATGCCTACGTAAGATCTTACTTGTCCCAAGTTTTCTTTTCGAGTTAGGGGCAATTTTACACTTGAATTGCAGTATTCCTCTACACGTTCTCAACACAGAAAGCCCTACACCAGTAAACAATTATACACCACCACCCCCCACCCGCCAAAAAAAAAAGACAGAAAGAAAGAGAAAGAAAAATAATCCGAACCAACTGTTGTTTCAGTTTGCACATCTATTGTGCTTAAAATGGTTTAAAATACTGTCCGTTACACTTCCATACCTGATGTTACTGCCAAGCTGCCTCCCTAAACTAATCCAATAGACCTGAGCCTTCTGCACATAATCCCATCCAACCATCAAGACCTTCCACTGAAGCTCAGGCAGGAGGGAAAGTACCAGACTCCCCAGCCACCAACCTCCACCCCCAGGGGCTTCGCTGCTCACTTAATATGCCTACAGTAGGTCCCCTTCCTCCCGTAACTGCCCCAGGTCTTCCTGGTCCTCAAGGGAAACCCTAGGGACACCTGTGCCCTTTGAAGAGCTATGAGAACAGGCACAAAGAATCCTAGGGAGCAGTTGAGGAAAATGGCAGAGAAACACTGATGGAAGGTACAAGTCAGAGATGAAAAAAGCAGAGTTGAGATTCCATTTGCTATTTGCACAGCAAAGCCAAAGAAAGGAAAGCCTCTAGAAACCACGGGTCTTTCCTCTCAGGGTCTTCAGAAAGCACATCTCGCTTCATAGTTCTCCGTCAATAAATGACAGATTTAACTTTTTTTTTCCTTTTCCCACACAGAATTTATAAATTTAACGGGATTCAGCGGCACATGTTTTTACAACGTCTTGACATATTAGTAACTTAGTGCACACTTGATTGGGGAGGGGAGGGGACTTTCAAGGACTTCAGGACGTCACCACATGGGGTGCCATCATTAACTGTACCAAGTGTGACGAGGATGTTCATTTCCTCACTATTTAAAATAGCTCAGAATTGAAAATAGTCCAAACACGCAGTAACATCAAGTAGTGAAGTAAGAGCAACGATGTCATTTTTCACAAATTATGCTACAGACACATTACCAGTGAATGGAAAGATTTTCGTGGAAATTCAAACAACAGGGAACAAGACAGTATGCATGATACGTTCACATTTTTTTAAGGGTGCAGAAAAGACATGGAAGGTTACACAACTGTCATCATCTCTGCCAGATGGTACTACAGGTATTCTTACTGTTTTGCTTGTCTGTTCTTCTTGATTTTTCTGGAATTACCACAGAGCAACAAGAAAAAAATAATAGCCCCAGGAAAAGAATGAAGATTTACTAGCTAAGCTAAGAATTTTCTCAGGATTCTGTTCTTACATTTTTTTCGAAAGCACTATTTCACGAAAATGGCATGGCCCATTTTATTCATGCTACATTCCTTTGGGGAGGGGTTTTGTTTGCTTTGACTTTTTTTTTTTGCTTTCCACTGAATAGCAAAGATTTACTTAAGCATTTTTCTGAGGAACAGTTTGCTCGTATAATATTAGAACACCGCCCCACAAACTGCTAACGCATATAAAGCGGGAAGTGGTGACTATATGGCAGAGAGGTCTGGGGGACACCAGCTTGACTAGATGGTGGGGGTCAGCAGCGCTGCCAGAAGCACACATGGGCACTGCCTGTCTCTGATGGAACACAACAAGGAGCCTCCTGCCAAGAGTATATGTCCTGCGTCCAGCTACGAGAAAGCAGCGACAGACGGGGGTCATCCTGAGAATGAGGGGCTGGAAGCCTCTTCGGATGGCCAAAGACATAAGAGGCGGGGGAAGACCGAGCAACCGTTCCAGATGGAAGAACCCTGACAAGACAGGACGATTAAATGCAAAACATGTTCCTGGATAGGATTTTGAACATGAAAGAAAAAAGAAAAAAAAAAAAAAGACATTTTCTCAACTATTAGAGAAATTTTAATGGGATCTACACATTGAGCAGTAATGTAATCAGCACGAATTTCTGACTGGGAGGACTCAACGGGGGTGACATACATGGGTGACCTTTTTGGGAGGAGAGGCAGAACACACTCCAATATTTATGTCATGCTGCCCCATTATTCTTCAACGAGAGAGAAAGAGAGAGACACACACACATGGAGAAAGAAATGGTGGGAGTAAATGTCAGGAATGCGGGCAACTGGGGAATCTGGGTGGAGGGATGTCATCTGTAGAGTTTTCCAACTTTTCTGTAGGACAGAAACTATTGAGAAACGTTAAAATGGTGCTCACGTTAAAAAACAAAGCCCAAATAAATGAACCTCACACACACGAGTTAGGACATGAGGATGGAGCAAACTGTCCAACTACAATGGAAGAAAATCACAGGAGGTAGCCAGGCGTGGTGGGGGGGTGGGGGGAAGCCAGGCAGGACAGTGGGGGGTAAGCCAGGCAGGATGGCGAGGCCTGTTTGTATGCAGGCAAACGCTTGGGCACAGCATGGTGAGGGAACAGAAAGAAACACAGTGTGGCTGGATCCGCAGGCTGTGGGAATGGCGGGGGAGGTCCTGTAGAGTTGCAAAGGGCTCTGAAAGCCAGACCTGTGTGTTTGACTGAATCCTACCCTAGTTGCAAGACTGAGGGAATGGTGGGATAACCAGACTAAGGGGCGGCGGTAGTCCCCTGGAGAGAAGGGGGGAGGTGAAGGGAAGGAGGGGGGAAAAAAAAGAAAATGAAAGCTAAAACCAGGGCGTCTGGGTGGCTCAGTCGGTTGAGTGACTCTTGATCTCAGCTCAGGTCTTGATCTCAAGAGTTCAAGCCCCATGTTGGGCTCCATGGTGGGCCTAACTTAATAAAAACCTTAATATAAAAACCTACTTAATAAAAGAAAGGAAGGAAGGGAAGGAAGGAAGGACGGGGAAAAAAGAAAGCTAAAACCAAATACCCACACTCAGGTCCAACTTACAGCAACCCAAACTCTCTAGAACAGTGTGTAACCCTCTAAACAAATGTAAAAACAAATGGAACCAAAGATTCTAAGCTCAGAAATCACTGCCACAAACCTCCTCCTTCATTACCACTGACCGAATCCAACTAAGTGCAAAGCACTGTCCTGAGCAACAAACAATCCCCACGCCTCCAACAGGTGAGCCATGTCACGGACAGGCTCAGGGAGGAGAGAATTTGCTGGATGTTGCACAGATCCCAGGGCCATGGTTCAAATTCAGCCTCATCTGACTCCAAAGCCTTCCACCATGCCGCTGTTACAATTTAGTACATGCTTGACTTCTTAGGGACTGATTCAGAAACGCTCTGTCTCTTACATAATTCTAGACTTTGGAGGTCTCGCTTCTCCACTTACATACATTTAGAGTGGCAAATAAAAGGAAGGCACAAAATAGCAAAAAACCTACTGTTCATTAGACGTCAAGGAAAAGACGAAAACAGACACAAAACTCTATCACCATGAAATCTAGGAATGGACATTCAAAATGAATCTGGAATCTCCCAGAAAAGACTAAAGGGTCTTCACAATTTTATCGGAAGACAGAAGGGTAACAACCTGACCACACACTGAAAAGCAAGAAACACAGCACTGGAACAGTGCCTGGCACATAAGAAACACTACATAAATGTTAAATAAAAATCTTAAAAAAATACAGAAGTGAAATCTTGCACTGTGCGCTTTTCAATTTGAGGTGCTGGGACGACAGGACGTTATGGGGCTATATTTTTAGACCCCATGTAGTCTCTAAAGAAAATGGGGGAGGGTTATTTTTATATTGATCTTTAAAAAAATTAATGCACACCATTTGCATAATGTTCAGTCATTTGCATAACCACCTGTGAACCAAATCCTGCTAGGAGATTTCAATACCTGAGTCTCCAGTGTAGTCGGGGCTATTGATTTTGGGGGGCTTACATAAACAGAGCAGAGATGGATTTAATGTCAAAAGGAAGCTTCTGAATCAAGTGTAGGCCAGGTAGCATTCCAGCAGGCACAGCAAGGCTTTACAGGAGCCTGAATGGGGAAAGGTGGCAGGGACGAAGGATCTCAAGGCCCGCTGTAATACAGTCGTGACACACGGAGCCCGACGTGCAGCCCCTGGGGTCCCAGCCAGGCTGCAGGTGAGGACTCGCCTCGGCCAAGCACCACCACCCACTCACTATATGAATGCAGCTGAGTTAAAGTTCACTGGTTTGGCAGTTTTGTTATATTTCACCTATATTTTTTTTTCTTTTAGTTTTACAATTTAAAACATACTAGTCGATGCCTATCTTTAGAGTTGGTACTTATTAAAGAACAACTGTAGCAAAAATAATTTTAGGAAAATACTGGAATAATTTTTTCCTATGCATTACTCAACCTGGAAAATTACTGTTTTAGCTTATCTTAATCAGGTGCTGCCCTGTATTCCTAGGTAACAACTGCTATTCCAGATGTCAGTAATGTTTTATTTATTTATTTGAATAAAGAACCAAATTAAAAACTGTATTAACTGGGGGCAAGACACTGCCTTAGTGCCTAGAAGCTTTTCAACCATGAACAGTGAAGACCTCAGAGTTCACTGAAGTGCGTCTTCATGGTCAAGATACCAGGTTATATCTGCAGTTTGTTTCATTTCGAGGATCCACAGAGATCAGAGTGAAGGTCTTCCTAGAACAGAATTCCAAACTTTATCCTCATTTTTTAGTAAACACTCCTATAGTGTTCCGTCATTAATATTTTCCCAAACTCAATGTTACCATAAAAGCCAGACACACATTGGCATATCTGCACATCTTCCCTCTACTTCCTTGATTATGGAGTTATGGGCAAAGCACACCAAGAGCTTCGAGCAGCAAATCTAACCTCACGCAACAATCAAATTCCACGTTGCCATAAATAACACGGGAATGAAATGAGCTTCACCAAGAGCATCTAATCCAGTGCTGTGTTCGCAACAAAGAGGAAATGTGGAAAGGACCAAAGCCACCGAGCCCCTCTGTGCTCCAGAGAGAGGGACTACTGTGTGCCCCACATTTTAAATGTCACCTTTCAGCCTCACACAAACTCTGGGCCATAAGCACTACCCTCACTTTATGGGAGAGAAAAATGGATGTTGAAACAGAGCATGTGATGGCCCCAGACCTCACAGCTGGGGGCTGGGGGCTGGGTGGTAGGACTCGGAATCCAAAGCCCACACTCCCTCGTCTTGGCTAACTGCCTGTGACGCAGGCAGGCAGCCCAGGTCTGCTCAAGTACCACTTCGTCATTAAAGACTCAACAAAGCCAAAACTGACAAAACTAGGAGCAAGATTAAGACAAAAATGAAATCTGCTTTTGCTCATCAAGCACTTACACTGGTTATGAAGTTAAATTCAGTATCCAGTGTTTTAAACTGACTTCGTATCATGTTATGATAAAAAGTGTATCCTATAAGAAACCGTGTTAGAAAAAAAGGAAAGATGACAGTATGTTACAGTTCCCCTCAAACTTGTTAAAATCATCCTAAGAAAAAGAACAAAACTGATAAATATTCACTTGCTTCGTGGAAACTGAAGGGCATAAATGATAAGTGACATTTTCGGCCGGAGGCTTCCCCGGGAAAGAGCGGACGGGTTTAGGGAGTGAGGAGCTACCAGCTGTCCCTCCTGGAGCGGTGACATCTTCCTGGTGGCATCGTTCTCACATTGTTCTCTAGCCCACAGAACTAGGCCCTCCTCTCAATCACTGAGAAGGCGGTGGCATGAAGGTCAGAAGGCGGCAGGACTTACTTTGGTTCTCCTATCTTGACGCCGGGATGCTGAGTGTAGGCATGGGAATGTGTGCTTGGGGCAGACTTAAACGCCATGGGACAAATAGGACACTTGTAGAAGACTTCACAGTGAGAGCCCTGGATGTGAGACTTCAGAGCGGCCACGTCAGAGTACACGACATTGCAATGGACACACCTGCCAGGAAAACAAACACGCGGTCGTCAGCACGGGACCATCACGCACGAGCACTTTCACTGTCAAAGTCAGGTAAAATGAGCATCTTGTAATGGCCTCCTGAGGCTTCTCAGGGCTTTTAGGAAGTAGGTCTTGCTTTGTTTTGTTTTCTATTTATAACAGATCGAATTATTTTTATATATTTAAGAAGGAAGATCATGAAGAAGAAAAACGAAACTCAAATGGTCTATGACTTGGGCATCTTTGAAACTGCTGGAAGTAAATATCCAGACTCCAGCGTGTGGGGAGACCGGTGGATTGTGGGGACGGTATCAAGGCCGGGGAACACGGCAAGACCCTAGGACTTGTGACTCTGGAGAACACTCCCACATGCTGGATTCGGACCCTAGGCCCTGAGGTTCCTAGCCACCCCGTATGCCCAAATGGCATTGCCAATGGAAGAAATCTTCACCGCCTCAACCTACATGCCATCAACAAAGGGGCAGAGAGGACAAATCAGGACAGGCTTCGAAGCCATGGCCATGGTCTCCTGGGACACACTGATGCTGGTCAATGGCTCTGGAGTTAAGGGGGCCTGTTGGGTAGAGAAGGTTAACCACCTAGACTGCTTGTCTCCTGGAAAATAAGTTCAGGTACACTTACATTTGTTTTAAGAAATAACATCAATTAAAAACTTCTGAAAAATCAACATAGCTAAATAGTCGTTCTGGTTAACTTTACTTTTTGAATGTGTGATAATGTGATTAGCCCGTGAACTGATCATATCTAGTCCTTTGGAAACAAGCTGATGCTTAGGTATGTTTCTCCCCAAGCTCTTCTTTCTCATGCAGGGACTCTCAGCACACTGATTACATATCCACTTGATGACCTCGTCGTCCTGTGTTCACACCTGAGAACTACTGAGGGTGGGCTCTGGAGACGCTGAGAGTCTGTGGAGGTAAGCCTGTAACACACCTGAGCAGACACGTTCCTGGATGTGAAGGTGGGGGCTGACGTGGGGAAGAGGGACTGAAGACAGCAGGCAGTGCTCCGTTACTTCTGCATGAATTTAAGGTACTTTCATTCCTAGAACCTCCCCTCCAATTCATGGAGATGCTTCCAAAGTCACACAGGAGTGGCATTCTCTGAAGTATATGGGTTCTATAAAGCATGCCGCGTTAAGCTTTGCAAGCGTTCCATAAAAATCGTAATTCGTGTGTTAGCATTTTTTAAATGACTTAAGGCATAATGTTCAACAGCATATACATTAAAAACACTAAATCATAATAGGAGAATAATTAAGGAAAGCTCCTCTATCTTATCTACTTGAACTATTATGCCACCCAAGCACACTGAAATTATTTTGGGTTAACCTGAACTTGTGTTGTCTTAAACAGGTTACTGATCCTCTCTGGGCCTGTTTCTTGTGTGTAAAAAGAGAAGAGTCGAACTCAGTCACTTTTTAGTTCTTCCCAACCCTACAAGCCTGATTCCTACGTAAGAGGAGGATCCCATCAAACAAAAATGGATCACTAATGAAACAGAAGGGTCCTCCCACAGCGGCACCATAAACAGAACAATTTCCTCAAGGGCAGAAAGGTGGTGTTCAAAGGGCAAAGACCCAAGAAGGGCAAAAAGAAACAAAGAACTAATTCTCTGAAGTCGCCTAGACTGGGAGGGAGATTTAATCTTAAGGAAAATAAACCGGAAGTTAAAGGCATCTAGACAACATTTGAAGGAGGAGGCCCAAAGAGCACCACAGAGACCACGGGAAAACCCTCCTTAACGTGAGGAAAGAAAGCAGAGAATTTAAAAACCAGTTACAAAAAGAGAGAGTTTTGTAAAATATCGGCCCACAGGTAGAAGAAAAGTTTCCGGGGCACAGAGGCCGACAGGAGATGGAAAGATGACAGACAAAGAGAAGACAGAATTTGAAGGGTTCATACAGTATCTTCATGCTACTAAAATCTTGTCTATTAAAAAATATTTCATGTACCTGAGGCCCTTTGTGTTCTGGGTACCAATCAAGTTTCTCTTCACGTTTAAAAAAAAAAAATTTTTTTTTAATGTTTATAATATACAATCCTATAGACCCCCTTTCAAAATGCAGATCCAATGGATCAAAAAGTAGGAAAATTCATGGAAACCTAGGACTTTTACCAAATCGACCAGGAGCTAGGAGTGACCCCCTCACTATCTAGGAGATGCGATATGATCAAGAAGAGAAAAAACAAGACACACGGAGTCACGAAGAGACAAGTGAGGCACGGGAGCTCTGTTAAGAGAGCCTTCTCTGACCGAAGAAAAAACAAAGTGAAAATGATTGCGTATAGAGTATTTCTCTGTGTGTAGAGCGAGGAGAAATAACAAGGCCAAGGGGCTGCTAAGTCCCTGCCAAATATCAGGCAGGACCATTACATGAAGCAGCAGGAAAAAAAATTAAGGTCAAATATTTTTTCTCCCACCTAAAGAGGTCAACATGAACTACGCAGAATACACACACAGAAGCATTTTTACAGCTCTTCTAAGCCTCGAGTCCAAGAAAAAAATATACTAAACACAAACATTTTTTAAATTCCAAGTGCCAAATTTAAGTAACTCTCTGAATGGGGGGGAAGAAAAGAAAAGCAAGGGATAGGCTTTCCCAACTGAGTTGATTACTTTTAGCCTGAGTGCAGAGCTTGTTTTAATTTAGGAAAGACACCAGGAATAGTGAGAATTGCAGAAGTCCTACTTCCTTTATTCATTCCAGCCTAAGTTTACTTTCATTATACTCAAAAAATAAACATTTGAGGGAAGTTTGGCATCTGTTAAAAGAGTTGCAGAGAAAAGGGTGCAGAACTGCTTTTCACTATTAAACAAAGAACCCAGTAATGATAGTTTCAAAACACGGGGTAAGAACCAAGGTATCGCTGCGTACGGGTTTTGCGGAATCAAGGGCACCTTCAATGCGTACCTTTCCTCAGCACTTAGAGCATGCATTTCCATCATCTGTAACGTGGAGAAGGAGCGGCACCACATCGATGATGTTATAGACAGGGGCACCATGGTACAGAAAGAATATGTAAACTACCACCAAGTGGCAAAACAGCCACACAAAAAACTCTAGCTCCTTAATTTCCAAACCAAACGTTTCCTACTAGGGTAGATCCCAATGCATTAAGCATTTGTGCGTCCCTGGCTTGGAGGCATTTGATAAAAATGGGAACGAAGTCTCTCTTAGGGTTAGAGAAACGGACAGAGCCATTGATGATGCCGTAACCTAAATGTAACTGAAATAAAACCATCAAATTATACCAACCAGACTTCACTTTTATAAAATATCATGACTATGTAACTAGAAGAAAGCACCGTGTATTAACAGTCTAACATTAAAGTTACAGGCAACCAAACACTTAATTTTCAGATAAACACACAGTACAGTAATACCTCTATTAACAAAGACACTGTGTAGCAACGGCAGGTTTTCTTGGCTGACCTTCATTGGGTCAAAATATAAAAGGCACAGGAATGCATTTCAGAAGGTCACAACATGGAAGGTGAAGCTCAAGTACATCATCACTCCATGCCCTCTAAATGAACATTAGATAGCCAGATGTTGTAAAAGACTTTATCTGAGATTCTCAGGGGACAGTGAAAGGGGCCATAGCTAAGGGAAACGCCCAGACTTGGGTAATGGGGAAGAAGGGACAGAGGAAGGTTTACCTTGGGTAGAAGGTTCTTCCACAAAGAGCAATGATGTTAGGAAAGGGCCAACACCCAATCCTTCGATGGGATGAAATAAAAGTAAGGGAAAATGCACCCTGTGTTTTGATCAGAGGAGACGTATTAAGAGGTACAGAAATGCATGGTGTTCTTACAGGGGTTAAAACGCAGAGAGCGTGACAACAGAAGGATGCTGGAAAGGGTGAAGAAAAAGCTCTAACAGTTCATCAAAGCTGAATGCTGCCACATGCACAGTTTTGCAGGCGGATGGGCTCCGTCTACCCTCAGCTCTGTGGGGACCAGAGGGCCAATACCACAAGGACTCAAACAGATCAACTCTACCACACATGAACTAGGTTCCCAGAGGATCTGTTAATTGAGGTATCACTGTACGACCCTGAAAACGGTGTGCAGAGACCCCTTGAAATTCGAGACGCTGTGCAGTTACAAGTGAACAGGCTTTACTTGCACGTAAGTGAACAATATACTGACCGAAAACCAACTCTCCGTGTGTAGTGCAGACAGTTCTTGGTGACGTGGCTCTGGAAGTGCACCGACCTGCAGATGGCCCCACACTCGGGGCAGGTGTAGGGAGATTTGTGCTGATGGATTCTCTGGTGTGATGCATAACTGCACTGGTTAGGAAGCAGCATCTGGCAGATAGTGCAAGTCTTCTAGATAAACCAAAGGGGGAAACAGGGTTGGTCCTACGAAGTATTTTCTAATATGCAAAGAAGCGTGGTTAAAACCCCAAAATAATTGCACATCGCTCATTTCAAATACTGCTATCATGGATTCTAAGCCCAAGGAAAAAGCAAAACTTGAAAGTTAAACGTTTAATGTAATTCCTCTTACTCTGGAAAATAAAAATAACAGGTACTACTATGTAGTCCGGGTCACCCCAAAGCATGAGGTAAAGAGAATTAATTATCAGCTTCAGGTAGACTTCCAATTTTGTTACATTTGCATTTTGTTCAGTGCAGAGAAGAGGTATTAGGAAAGGTAATCTTGCAAATTATATTAGCAAGTCAGCTTTCATGTATAATTACAAGTTTACAAGCATCTATCTCAAGAGTAGCCAGTTCCCACAACCCATAAAAAACTTTCTTCAGAATAATAAAAATTAATTAGAGACTAATCCAGTTTGTTTGTTTCTTTCTTCCCCTTTCTTTTCCCAGTCACTTCATTTACCTGAAATCTAAAATCTAAAATACAGGAATGCAAAAGAATGACCACAGCAATTAGTTGTTGTTCTTCTACTTGAGTTGGTCCCTCAATGGATGAGCTGGACATTATAGGATTTATAATAAAACCAATGAACTCAAATTCAGATACATAAATTTCAGTATTAAACTGAAACTTTATAAAGCTTAAAATCTAGTCCCATATAAAATAAAGACAGAAATGCTCTTTGGAAAAGGCCCTACATTTAACTAATCAGGAAAAACTGAAACACACTAAAAGTGAAACATACTATTTTTCATCCCCTTAGATGTAAGCAGTAAACATGGCATATTCTTAAAACACAAGAACAGAAAACTTAAGGTAAATATAAAGCTAGGACTTACTGCATCCACCCCAAAAATAAACCTAACACAGCACAAGATAAAATATATTCAAATTCTAGTTAGACAGTAATGTAACAAGTATCTACTACCTTCTAAAATGTCTAATTTGTACTAAAGTCAGTTAAAGAAATCCTCAAAATACAGACTCTAGCTAAGATTTAAAATGACGTTTTATACTGATGACAGAGTTATAAAATTTTTTAAAGATTTTTTTCTTTTAACCTTTGAATCAAGCCCCCAAAATTAAGGTTTTAAATTTTTGAGCAACTGAAACTATCGAAAACCAGAAATTTGCCTGAAAAATCTGTCCAGTTTTCCTCCTGAAAGGACTAAATACAAATGTTATCCCACAAAATGTTTATTATAATCACAAAATAAGAACATTACAGGCAGCTTTGATGAGGCCAGCGTCATTTTAAAAAAAGCATTCCTTTTCTAACAACACATACAGCCAAGGTTAAAACAAGCCACAACAAGGAAAAGCCATCTGCACCTTCATGCATTAGAAGATCCTGTTGATGTCTACACTCTCACAGGTAATCACTGGTTCCTTTGAACTCAGGTCTTCTATTTGCTCTTGCCACATGGTCATTAATCCCAGGCAGTGAATCATACGTCTGCATTTCCACACACACCTTAGATATGGACCCCATTCCACTACAGGCCAAGTGATGAAGTACTTTAGATACATGCAAATACAACACCCCATTCGATTCTCAAAATGATCTAGGACATAGGTAAGTGAGATCACTGGGAAGCTATGTATATTTTTGGACCTGAGAGCTCACTACTTAATCTATTAGAACTGCCTGACCATTATGTTTGGATCCGAGTGGACACCATCTCTACAGCTTCTCTTTTATCTAAAGCAACATGACTACACTAGTTTATAATAGGGAAAAACAGCAACACAAATAAAAGAAATTCTTCAAAAAAAAAAAGCTAAAAATAACTTCCACATTATCTCTTGTCAAGATCTATCAACAAATATCCTTCATGATACATACAAAATTCACAATGAATCATTTAATCTTCCTTGTTGGACATTTATTTATTTATAATACATATATAAACAGTCATGGAAATACTGGCGAAGAGGTTTTGTTGCCAGCAGCTTAACTGAGTATCAAAATGATACAAGAAGAGATTTTATGAACTACTGAGTGTTCCTTAGGGCAGGATTCTCTAACTGCAAAGACTACGAAAACCGTGTTAGAGTAACAGATACCAACGACAAATACCAACCTTGCTCATACCCGTTTCCTGGAGAGGGGAAGCGGTCCCTTCGTGACACACGGTGTGGCGGGGCAGTCCGGCCCGTGGGGCTCTGTGAGGGCTGCTGGAGGCCATCCCACGCCCGCCTCCCGCCCCGGCCACTGACTAGCTCCATGTATTTGCACTCACCCATTTCCCCTTGGCTGAGGCTCCTTACCCACTTCAGACACAGAAGTTCAAGGAGGAAGTGGAGGCCAGTAGGCACCACCACCCCAAATTAAAATGCGGCCACAGTCTGCAATTACTGAAATGGGAGAATTCAGTCACTGGGGAATCACACTGGATAACGGTCTTATCTCTATACTCATGCACAGACACTGTATTTGCTCCCACATTTCTCTCTGGGTACCTGCTGCCACTCCTTCCCTCCATTCCATTTTGAGGAAAAGCATGGTATTTTGGTTGTGGACATTCTCCTCCTTGATGCTTGTGTTATCAACCGTTTTACACTCACATGAGGAGTGCCTGGCTATACTCCCTGGACTTCCTGCTGGTTTTACTCTACCTGTTTTCGATAACGCGGTGCTACCCCTGCATCCCTAGACGACGGCACAGCATCTTCATAGCACTAATGAGAATATCCCATTAGCTTGTCCGGGATCCTTTGACTTCGTGGCAATGACAGCTGTTCTCTGGATCTGGGGGATATAGTAGCCCGGGGACAGGCCGGAATTTCTTTGCGGTTTACAAGAATCTGACTTTCCTTCCCTTTTTTTAAAATCAAAGGAACTAAAATATATCCGAAAACTCTAATTCTCTACAAGTTGAGGCTATTTACAAGATGGGTAACGCAGTTTAATGTGACAGTACTTAACTGTTTGAATAGAGAAAAGTATACAGTAGGCCCTTGAACATGGTTTGAACTGCGCGGGTCCTCTTACATGGGGATTTTTTACAGTACAGTACTGTAATGTAATTTCTCTTCCTTGTGATTTTCTTAACATTTTCTTTTCTCTAGCTTACCTTATCATAAGGATATGGTATATAATACACATAACATACAAAATATGTGTTCATCAACTGTACATGTTATCAGTAAGGCTTCCAGTCAACAGTAGGTTAGTAGTTGGGGAGGTGGGCAGGGGCTGGGCTAAATAGGGGATGGGGGTTAAGGAGTATACTTGTTGTGAAGAGCACTGGGTGTTATATGTAAGTGATAAATCACTAAATTTTACTCTTGAAACCAACATTACATTACTAGGTTAACTAACTAGAATTTAAATAAAAACTTTAAAATAACCCAGTAGGCTATTAGTAGTTAAGTTTTGGGGGAGTAAAAAGTTATACGTGGATTTTCGACTACATGAGGAGCGCTGCCCCTAAGCCCCACATTGTTCAAGGGTTAACCCATAATAAAACGCACTAAGTGGTTTCATGTGTCTTCTGACATTTTACTTATATTAAAGTATTTTCAGTACTTTGTTAATAAATGGCTAATTCCTACACTGGGGCAGACTCATTTGCTCAGAGAACTGCTACTTTTTAAAGTAAGATATTACCTTTCCATAGTCAAGTAACACGAGAAAGCTACAGGAAGATAAAGCTGAGAAGAAAATCACATTCCATACGTGATAAGTACTCAAACGGTGCCTTTTCTGCAGCTGGCACGTGGATGCAGGCTGGGAGGAAGGGGAAGGGGGCACATCACAGCCCTATTGAGGACTCAGGATGCTAGGGCTTGGCATCCTCCTCGCATGCCACAGGAATTATCTGGGTAACGAGGAAAGTAATTCTTTTGTGTTTCAATTCATGTTTTAAGGAGAAAAACTGCCTGGGAAGGGTGAAAAAAGCTAGAGAAACAGGAGTAAATACACCATGTACTGTGCTTACATTTCAGACACCAAAGCGGGCAGAAGCCTGAAACAGTGGGTCTGAAGGTCAAAACACTGTGTGTTAATAGCCCCCCCGTGCTACATAAATGGGTTTCTGTCCCATTGACAGCAGTTTTGTAGTTTTCTGGCTACGGCAAAATTACCCCCAAAATAGTATCAGTAATAATAAAGCACACCAGTCTGCTTTCTGGCTCTCACTTTCATCCTATTTCATGATGAAAACACAGACAGAGCATGTCATTTCAGATCTCACTCAGACTGGAAATAACACAAAGCAAGATTTATAACAGAAATGACTCTTTCTCCTTTTGTTTCCAAACTGGTGGGTTGTGGTGGTTTTGTCCTCAAATCATTCTGCTCCACTAAAAATTTCTAATAAGAGTTGACAGTTGAAAGAGCAAATTTGCAGAAAGCGGTATGGTCAGCACATATAATCTACTCAGATGATAATCACGGGAGAAAAGGTTGATAACGCTAAAGTGCAAACTGGGACAGGACTAGTCCGACCGGAATTTAAATTAAGCACTTAGAAGAAGAGCAGGACCAAGAAAGAGTTGTGAGTCTACGACTAGTAATATTTTGGGTGGGCGAGGGCATGGAGGTGGGCTCCACGGTTTCCCGAAGCAGCTGCCTGGGCACAGTATGTCTAGAAATGAGGGCTGACTGGGGCTGCTCAAGATAATTTAATCTACGTGGTGTGTTGTGTTAATGATGCTCAGAAACTAAACTGAATCAGCAATCCCTGAAAATGAGGATCACTGCAGAAAAGTCACCTCTAGCTGCACTCTTGGAGCCGATCTGGCTAGAACCCAAGATTCCATTCTCTTATAATTCTTATGGCGCCTGCCACCATCAAATGCTTCTCTATCCTAGGTTGTTGGCGTGACAAAGCGGAAAGAATAATGAACCGGCTATAAAGAAACCTTGCTTCAAGTCCCCATTGTGCCACTCACTGGGCATTTGTTTCTCCAGCTGTAAAACAAAAGGGTTGACCAGAGGACCTGTAACATTCTCTGACTTATGGCTGATGTCGATTCCACAGGAAGAAAACATTCTACCAGTTAAGAGGTTACAGTATGCACTTCTCGTCTGTACTTGGCTAAATTTAGTCATGGGTTTACTGAAAGGTGAAGCAATGACATTCTGATACATTTTAATATCAATTATTAACAGTACAGTTGTCAGCTCTTAAATACTTCATGGAGAACAGGGAAGCTTCTCCACCCTTCCACCCACTCCTTTTCTGCATGTGCCCCAAAGCATGGATTATTATGAGCAGATAGGCTGGAATAAAAACCTCCAAGCAGGGCAGATTTACTGGTGTTACAAAGTCAAGTGGACGTGTGGCTCCATTTACACGGACTGCTTGGTTCCCCGCGGCTGGGCGGGGAAATGACCCACCCAAGATTCCTTGCCATCCCACCCTCTCCTTCAGCTGCTTGCTGCTCTGGGAGATCGGCAGACATGGGCAGGGCAGTCCAACCCCAGGCTAAGCGTGCCTGGGGTCCTGTCTCTATCACATGTCAGAGTGTGACGAAATTCCAGGACTTGGACTCTGGCTTGGCCCTGAGCTAATAAACCATACATTCCAACCCAGCTCCTAGCAGAGGCGAGGCCTGCACCAGCCGGTGTGTTGAGCAAGGGGCCAGTTGCGAATAAAGTGGCACTCCGATTCCCTGTGCAATCATTACGTTTGTAGAGATGGTCCACAGAACATTTGGAAGAGGAGGAGTAACTGGCAAATGCCACCAAAACCTTCCTTCATTCCATTATGTTCTCGTAAGTTCTGAAAAGGCTGAACGCACACGTGTGGGGAGACAGTGGGAGGCGATCCAGCACGTGCGGCCACAGTTGGGGTGAAGAGAAAAAGAGACCCTTTGCTAGGTTCCAACAAGCACCCTTGGGAAACTCCCGGAAGGCCCCATTCCAACAGCAACGGGAGTCAACATCTAAATGGAAATGAGACATGAAAGGGTAATGGTGACCGTGCTCAACCGAGAAAAGGTGGTTCCAGAGAGAGACTGTGGGGTCTTCGGACGCTGGGATCCACAGATGACAAAGGGAAAAGGAAAGATTCGCCACCTCATACCTAACTGCTTTCACAGGTGGGCTAAGGGCAAGGATCTGTGGAAATGTCTGAGCTGGAGAGAAGAGACCAATCTTGGAGTGTCAAGTAGGATGCTGTGCTCCCAGGACACCTAGTTCCAAAAAACAACTGAGAATCATAGGCTGGAAGGCTCGGGCTGAACCTAGTGATGGAATTATGGAATCTCTCCTTGAAGACACAGCAGCTACACAGGATGTTTAAACAGAGTGAAACTTCCGGGAAAAGGGGATAGACGTACCTTTCCCTATTCCCTCCACTAAATACAAGTGAAAACTCCTGGGCATTATATATAAAACCGACACTAAAAGACTCTGAGACGCAGAGAGAAGGTAGGCTGGCTAGAGAGCTCAGGACCCTAGGAATGACACAGTGATGAGTTCTCTTGGTTTCTTTTTGCCTCATATAACTCCCACATTTGGAGCTGAAGAAACTGGCAACCCAGAAACACCAAAAGGTAGAGACCAAAAAAAAAAAAAAAGAAAAAATCCCCAAGTAAAGCCTGCTATCACTAGCCAAACAACCAGGAGAGGGTCAGGCTAACAAAAGAGAAAACTTTTTAGACAATGACTGCTCTACTCCAGCCAACCACCACGCCAAGTCCAGGTGCAGCCCAGACTTCTAGCCTCTTGCAGCTGTAGTAAGTTGTCCCAACAGCCCTGCCCGGATGGTGTCAGCGAAAGCCAGCAGGGACCTATCACACCAAGTGATGGAGTCCTTCTACGAGCCCAGAAGGTGTTTTAAGAAAAATCCCCAAAGAAATCTCCAGGCCCAGATGCTTTCACTGAAGAATTCTACCAAATATTCAAAGAAAGATGAACACTAATTGTACAGTCTCTTCCAGAAAATAGAAGAGAACACTTCTCAGTGCATTATATAAAGCTAATATTCCTGTCCAAAACCAACCAAAGACAGTACCAAAAAAATTGAATATAAATGTAAAACTCTAATGCAAAATATTAGCAGATAAACTTCACAATATATAAAAAGCATCATACCGCTGACCAAGTGGGATTCATTCCAGGGATGCAAGGCTGGTTCAATACCTGAAAACTCAATGTAATTTATTCCCCCAAAACACTGAATCCAATAAATGAGTTCAATGATAAATATAGAAAAATTAACTGTATTTCACTATGTCAGTAATGAACATGTAAGCACTGAAAAATACACCATTTACAATTGTTAGGAAGGAAAAAAAGAGCAAAACAAGACATTTAGAGGACTTGTATGATGAAAACCACAAAACGATAAAAGAATCAAAGATCTAAATAAATGGAGAGGGGAGCCTGGGTGGCTCAGTCAGTTGAGCATCTTGATTTTGGCTCAGGTCATCTCAGGGTTGTGGGATTGAGCCCCACATCGTGCTCCACCCTCAGCACAGAGTCTGCTTGTCCCTCTCCCTCCACTCCTCCCCCAGCTCACATATGTTTTCTCTCTCTCAAATAAATAGATTTTTAAAATCTTTAAAATAAATAAATGTTCACAAACTGAAAGACTCAACATAGTAAAGGTAACAATTCTCCCCAAACTGATATACAGGTTTAACCTAATTCCTATAAAAATCCCAGAAGATTTTGTAGATATAGACAAGACTATTCTAAAATTTATATGGAAACGCAAAAGAACTGGGATTGCTAAAAACAAGTCTGAATGTCAGCTACACTTCAATTAAAGAAAAATAACTCTTTTGAGAAAAAAGAACAAAGTCGGGCACATCAGTGTACTGGATTTCAAGACACTTTATGGTCACTATAATCAAGACTGTGTGGTACTAGTGGAGAGACAGGCATGTAAGTCAATGGAACAGAACCCAGAACCCACAACTAGCCACACACAACTACACCTAATTGAGGGGCACCTGGCTGACTTAGTACGTAGAACATACAACTCTTAATCTTGGGTTTGTGAGTTCAAGCCTCACACTGGGCATAGAGCTTACTTTAAAAAAAAAAAAGTGTGGGGCACCTGGGTGGCTCAGTCATTAAGCGTCTGCCTTCGGCTCAGGTCATGATCCCAGGGTCCTGGGATCGAGCCGCACGTCGGGCTCCCTGCTCAGTGGGGACCTGCTTCTCCCTCTCCCACTCCCCATGTTTGTGTTCCCTCTCTCACTGTGTCTCTGTCAAATAAATAAAATCTTTAAAAAAAAATTTTTTTTAAGTGTGTGTGTACACACACACCCACACACACACACACACCAACTGATACTCAACAAAGATGCCAAGGCAATTCAACAGAGGAAAGACAGCCTTCTGGACAAATGGTATTAGAGGCAGAGGACATGCATGGGGAAAACAAACAACCACCACCACAACAAAACTCAGCATAAGTCTCATAACCTTATATAAAAACGAACCCGAATGGATCATGGGCTTAAATACAAAAACTAAAAGTATAAAACTTTTAGGAAAAAACACAGGAAAAAAACTTTCAGGATACTGAGCGAGAAACAGGCTTGACACCAAAAGCGTGAACTGTAAAAGGGAAAACAGATACACTGGACTTCATTAGAATTGAAAGCATTTGCTCTGCCAGAGACCTGTTTACAAGACGCAAAGGCTCAACTGCACTTCAAAAAAACTTTTTTTTTTTTAAAGATTTTATTTATTTATTTGAGAGAGAGAGAGCACGAGAGGGAAAAGGGCAGAGGGAGAAGCAGACCCCCTGCTGAGCAGGGAGCCTGATGTGGGACTCGATCCCGGGACTCCAGGATCATGACCTGAGCCGAAGGCAGTCGCTTAACCAACTGAGCCACCCAGGTGCCCTCAAAAAAACTTTTTAAAAAAATGGAAAGACAAGCCACAACTGGGAGAAAAGACTTGCAACCACATACCCAACAAAGGACTAGTATCAAGTATACAACAAGAATTCCTACAACTCAACGGCGAAAAAACAGAAACATGATCTAAATAGAAAATGGGCAAAAGACTTGAAGAAACATTTCACCAGAAAGGATGTACAGAGGGCAAATAAACACGTGAAGAAGGATGTTCTACATCATCAGCTACTGGAGAACTGCAAATTAAAACCACAATAGCTATCACCTACCTACCAAAATGGCTAAAGTGGAAAATACCACCACCAAGTACTGGCGAGGCTACAGAGAAACCGGATCACCCATACACTGCCCGTGGAATATAAAACGGTTCAGCCACTCTGGAAAAGAGTTTCTTAAAAATATAAATGTGCAACTACCATACGACCCAGCAACAGTACATGTAGGCATTTCTCCCAGCAAACTCAAACTCACGTTCACCCAAAAACCTGTACACAAATGTTTACAGCAGCTTTACTCATAATGACCCCAGACTGCAAACAATGCAGACCGTCCTTCAAAGCCTGAAAGGTGAATATACCCTGTGGGACAACCTCACCCGGAATACTACTCAGTGATTTAAAAGAACAGACTCCTGGTACATGCCACAACCTGGATGAATCTCCAGGGAATTATGCAGAGTACAAAAAGCCAATCCCCAAAGGTTACAGATGGTATGGCCCCTTTACAAAGCACTCCTGAAATAACAACGGAATAAAAATGGAGACAGATTAGTGGTTGCTGGGGGTTAAGAAGCAGGTGGGAGTGGCTCTAAAAAGGCATTATGAGAGATTCCTTTGGTTATGGAAATATTCTGTAGACTCACGGCACCAATGTCAATATCCTGGTTATGATACTGTTCTACAGTTTTGCAAAGTGTACTACTGAGGGAAACTAAATAAAGGGTACATAGGATCTCGGTATTATTTCTTACATGAATCTAAAATTATCTCAAGGGGCGCCTGGGTAGCTCAGTCGTTAAGCGTCTGCCTTTGGCTCAGGTCATGATCCCAGGGTCCTGGGATCGAGCCCGGCATTGGGATCCCTGCTCCGTGGGAAGCCTGCTTCTTCCTCTCCCATTCCCCCTGCTTGTGTTCCCTCTCTCGCTGTGTCTCTCTGTCAAATAAATAAATAAAATCTTTAAAAAAAAATTACCTCAAAATAGAAAGTTCGATTTTAAAAAGTCAGTGATTCGAGAAGGAAGACCCAGAACATTGCACAGAACACTGCGGCATTATCAGGCAAAATTTTTAAATGATTATGGTAATTATAAGTAGAGGGGGGCAGCAGGAAAGAAGGTGGAGGAGGACAGGCAGGAAGAATAGCCCCGCTGCCTGTGAAGGCATACATGTCCCTCTAGGCCTGGTGGAGTTGAAGGCTGGCAGGCAAGGAAGGAGGGGCAGCAGGGCCATCAGTCCTGCTAGGGCCCCGTGGTCACACCCTTAACTTTCAGAACCAACAGCGGCAGCAGGTTCAGTGCCAGCAACCAGTGTGGACGGTTCCCTAACTAAGACTACTCCACAGACCTAGGGAACCCTGCCGGGGCAGAAGAGCTCAGTTAAGCCGGAAGAGAAAATGGGCAACTTAGGGGCAGCGGGCACAGGGCTAACCTTGCGCTGGATTCCTGCTCCAGAAGGAATAGTCAGAGGAGGAGGCTACAGGGGGTTCTTACAAAGGTGAGGCAGTCCACTCTCTCAGTTCATCGAAGACTTACCAAGAATGTGGAGGTCTACAGAGAAATGGAAAGTAAATGTTTTAATAACCTGACTGTAGTAGACAAGAAAGGAAAGACGGGGATCAGGAAAGACTGGTACTTGAGGTGCCCCAACTCAACTTCTACATTTTATTAGAAGCCATAAGTGTTTTAGGTGTCATTCTCAGGGAGGTAACAGTTCATGCAGGTAGATTTTTTTCCCAACGGGATTTACGTTCACAAATTTTAAGTTGTCTGACGGTCATGTGAATGGCAAACTGGAGAAGATGAAAAGAAGAATTCTCCCTCTTCTCTCTTCTGTTCTTCCTGACTTCAGCCCCCAGCTCCAGGTACCACCGTTACCTGACGCCACACCAGCTGACTGCAATGGGTTAGGACATCCCTAGCTTCCACTACATCTGAAGCTGGTACAGCAATGGCCACATGGATCCTACCAACGTCCTGGACTGGGGAAGGGACTCTGGGCTGGCTTAACTGAGTGCTGAAAACGTAGCAGCCCCCCCCTCCTCCCGCCACTGACAGCGCAGGCTGGGCTGCTGAGCGAGAGACCAGGCTGCCTGCCTAGGTCTGCAGGAGAACCCTCCTCTGGCCTAGTCTGGGAAGAATGGGAAATTATGGGAGGTGGTAGGGGGGCGTTCTGGGCAAGGCCTCCAACAAGATAAGGGGAAGTGGGGCACAGGCAGAGTATGCCAGGAGGCACATTTATGTCGCCGGCCGGTCGTGCCTGGATATGCAGGCAGCTGAGGCTTATGAGTATAAATATGACACTTACCCAGGCAGAGTCAAAGAGGGGGCAGGGGAGGGGGACGTCTGGCTCAGTGTACATTTGGCCCCAGAGTTAACGTTACTCTGCCATGACTCATGCCTAAGTGTCCCAGGTGAAATGGGTGAGCTGCACTACACACTTATCCAGGCCAAATGCAGAAGTCAAGGCAGAGCAGCCACGCGCACGAGAAGAGATGTTAACCTCCATCCTTGAGGGAAACCTCCATCCTAGTTTGACCCTAGTTTGACCTTCATCTGGCAGTTGAGCCTGAGCGGTCCACAGAGAACAAAAACTGGGAGAATCCGTGGAGGAAGGGAAAGTCCTACCTTCTTGCCCACGTCCTTTCTCCTTCCTGGAGAAGAAGAGATCCCAAAGAGAACAGCCTATGGGAGGGCAGCTCAGAATGCCAGATACTGAGCAGTGCACACAACTCGGGAGGGGTGGTGAGAGCCCTCCGAAGCCAGGGCTGGATCTGCCACCCCGCGCAGGATACCAGCAGACGGAGAAAACAAGGCAACGGAACACACACAATGAAAGAAAGGGTTTTTGTTTGTTTTTTTAACCGCATCCTTTCAAGATAGGGAGAAATATTACCTTTCTAATGAAGCCGTGACAAGGTAAGAGGCACCTAGAAAGAACCCAGGCCCTAGACCAGGATACCCGAGAACAGCATGTCAATCACCACCTTCCTGAACTAGTTAGCCACTCCACTCTGAATGTTTCACCATCCGAGCCAATGAAACATTTAGCATCCAATGCTGCAAGAATGCTCTCAAAACTCTATCATTTCCATCTCCACTAAACTGAAAATCCAAAGAAAAACACGATTGCAGTATTCTTGATCTTTTAGTCCCCAAACTCAAAATCCCACCAAGAACTTGACTCGGTAGTTGCCCTTGAGGAACTGACTGTGGCAACTCTACCTGACATCTAGAACGCAGCATCAACCCCCTGGTCAGCAAGAGGCAATAAAAGAGGAAAACAAAGGAAAGACTGGCTCACTGCCGGGTCTTCACAAACAGAAGTTCGAGCCAGCATGTATTAGCTCAAACTAGCATCCCCCCCCTTTCCAATTTCACAAGTTCTCTGCTTTGGACAATAAATCATATGGTCTCTCCAGCTTGAATCTGGTTCATTCGACATGTCTAGTTACTTCCAAATGAGGATCATATATCTGTAAAATATGCTGATCTATTGGCCAAATGATGCCTCATGGAGAAAAGTAAATGATAGAAGATAAAAAGGACTCACTGATGCCCACTGTGACACGTACTTCACCAACATCAACCTACACATCACCACCAAAAAAAAAAAAAAAAGCTACAAAGAAATGCAAAGGCATTCTATTCAAAGGGAGATGGTTTTCCATCTGTAGCTTAAATTCATTGTACTGAGGATTATTACTGAACATACTTCTGGACCAACATCCTAAGTAAGCAGGCACACCATATTAAGTGGGTACCAATTAAGTCTGTTTAACTGTACAAAACAGTAATTCTAAATAACATGAGGAATTTTTTTTAAATCCCAAAAACATCATTAATAACTCAAGAACAATGGTGATGTAACCTGACTTGAACCCCTAACACAATGGCATGATACCCTTAATTAGCGCCAGATCTCAGACTTCCTGCATACATACCACTGACCCAACAATTACAAACTCATTTATCCTAAATCTAAGGCGCCGTAACTCAACTAGTAGAGTCTCTGTCTACAAAAAAAAAAAAAAAAAACACCTTCCAAAAAAATTGTTTTTAAAGACTCCTATTACAACATTGTGCAAGTCTATGAAAACAATCCTGTCTCTGGCGCGTCACACACACACTTGCCTGAGCTCCCACCCCTAAAATCGAGGGCACTGTACAGAGCACTCGTGTCTACAGATTCGTCCCCGAAACACCAAAATATAAGTGATACTCTACTTGTCCACTCGTATCTGCAGCCTGCTGGAAGTGTGTAGCCAGCGACGTCTCGTCCTGGAAAACTTCGTTACACTCCAAACATTTCAGACTATGCCTGCAGAGCTTGGATGGGTCTTCATCTAACGGCATAGCTGGAATGATGGGTGTGCTTGAGGGAGCGGATATGACTGTCCCCGTTATGCCAGACTGAATTTTCGTTACAGTGTGTGTGCCGGCTCCCACGGAGCTTGGAAGAGCAGACGATAAAGTAGAAGTATTGCTTGACGGAGAGACAATCATTTGATCAGCTGGGACTGGCTTTAAAATCAAGTGGGAGCACTGCATCACAACCCCCTTTTCCTTGTGCCCGCGGGCGTGGGAAAGGAGACTGCACTTGTTGTAAAAAACGAGGTTCTTTGTACAGTGGTTACACGTTACTTCAATGCGCACGCTGCGTCGGTCATAGTGCTGGGTCAGGCTCTTTTCGAGGGCAAAGGAGTCCCCACACTCCAAGCACTTGTACCCGCGGGTCGGTAACGTGATGCCTGCGTTGGCAGGAGGACTGAGGTTGGGGATGTAAACTGGGACTGGGTTGACGCTGCTCAGCACCTTGTTGAAAGCTTCCACCACGGAACTCTGCAAGGAGGACACCACCTGGACTCGAGACACCTTTTTGGGAGGTTGCGAGGCTGCTGCGTTGATTATTGCCTGCTTTATTTGCTGCTGAGGTTTGGTTAGCACTTGGCGGAGCTCCGAGGTGGCCTGGGCGCCCTGAGGCAGAAGGTTAAGGTTGGCGAGGTGCACAGTCTTTGGCACGAGTTTGGCGTTGGCCAGGCTGGATGCCGGCACCACAACGGTTTGCTGCTGGATGGCATTGGCGGCTTTGATGATGGCGCTGCTGGCGCTCTGAACCGAGGCAGCAGATATGACCGTGGCTTTGACCGTCGTGTTGTTAGCCAGCTTCAAATTGATGACTTGAGATCCCGCTGTCTTCACGGCGGACACCGGGAGGAAGGCAGTGGCCACGGGCTTGATCGTGACCTGTTTGGGGGCCAGCTCTGCAGGGGCGACCGCGTTGGTGACCACCGCCGACTGCAGAGGTGCTCTGGGCGGGGAGGAGAGGACGGCAGCCGAAGCCGGAGAGGACAGGAGAGACGTCACAGACGCCATCACGGACCCGGCCTGCTCGGAAGGCTTTTTTCCCGAGTCGAGATCGACCTCGGGCAACACCCTTGTCACTGTTCTCTTTATTTCCCCAGAAGACGTCTTGATGGTTTTGATGCGGACTTTGGGGATTGCTGGGGTCGACCCTGCGGGGGAGGACGGCGACCCCTTGCTGCTGTTCTCGCTGGAGATGCTCCGCGGGCTATCCGGCTGCTTCAGGGACGCTTTCTTCGTCCCGTCGATGAGGCTCTGGGATTCGGGAGACTTCTCCATGGCTCTGGGACTGTCATTCGCTTCTTTAGGTGACGGAGAGGACCCGCGGGAGTCGGTCACGGGCTCCTTGCGGGAGTCGGAAGCGGCCCGTTTAGCACTCAGTGCTGCTATCGCAGCTATGCACGAGGACAGCTTGGACGACGGCTTTGACCGCGATGGCACGCCGCCGCCAACGCCGGGGTCGCTCTTGTCCGGGCTCGGCTTCCCGTCGTGCGCCCGGCTTTCAAGCACCTTTTCAGAGTTTTCCTTCAGCTTATCCTCTGCTTTTCTGGCTTTAAAAGGTTCGTAAACACTCAGATTTACGGAATTTGTTTCCGCTTCTCTCTTAACAACTCTGTTTTTGTCTAAACTGCCTGCAGGAGAGATTCCGGTTGTGCTCAAGCCGTCCCCTCCGGGCGCCTTTGGCTTGTCATAGTCCTGCTGGGCAGACGACGACCCCGTCAACACATTCGACCGAAAACCGGAACGCACGTCCTCTTTGTCCGGGGGGTCGTCCACTTCTATCTTCTCGTCGTCGTCAAACTCTTCAGCACTTGAGATGGGGCTAAACTGGCTGAACGCGGAGTCTTTCAAAGTCACCTCGGAGGTAGGCGCCTCTCCTTTCAAGGCCTTGGATCCGTCTTTGCCGTAACTGTCGAGAGAGGACGCGGTGAGAAACCCGTTGTGTAAGCCGTTGCCGGTGGGATTGTGGCCGTCTTTCTCCGCGCCCTCGGATGAATCGATGTTCCGGACGTTCTTGACGATAACGCTGACGCCCACATCAGAGGAGGAGGGGGTGTGGGAGTCCTCGTCTCCGTGGGCGTTCTGCTTGATGTGGCTTTCCTGGTCATCGTGCGCAGACTCAATAGCTGCTTTTGGATCGACCATATCTGGGATGTCAAATGCTGCCAGGAGGTCATCAAAGTCTGGGGTCTTCATATCCCCCATGGTCATGAATTTGATCAGATGTTCTGTTAAACGAACAGAAATAATGCCATCAGCAACGAACACTTTGTAATGATGGGATAAATATCCCTCCGGGACTTACACGAAAACACAGTGATGACCAGCAAGAAAGAGCAGGTTGGGAACTACGCTTCCCACAATGCGGAAACTCTGAGTGAACAAGCATCCGGAGAACACGTACAAAGCCTTGATAATTACAGCTTCCAACTCATTTCCCCAAAATGCTTCACAGTATTAGCAGCACGGCAACTCTAACGAGAATGAAGTTGACCAGAACAGGTACAGCACAGAAAGTAAGTTTTGATGTAACAACTAGAAAACCCGTAATTTACCACTGGATTCGTTGCATGGTTTTCACAAAAAGCTACTCCCAAACCTATTTTAATCTCTACAGCACTCGATTCTACTGGCAAAATGAGCGCGACTATGGTCACTGTCACATTTGGCCTATCACATTAAAAGGAATATATGACAATCAAAAAACCAATTATGGATTTCGATTCACCCACACAACAAATGAGCATCCCAGCCCACCACGGGCTATCTACTGCTAATAGAGTTCGGCCTGAGATTTAAAAAAGAAAAAAAAAAAAAAAAATTCCCAAGAAGCTTATTCCATCAGTTTTTATTTAATCCTGATTTTCTCTATTATGTTAGGGGAAAAAATACTCTCCTGATAGGTTAAAAAAAAAAAAAAAAAAAAGGACAGCATCCCTTCCTTCTCCCTCCCTGGTTCAGTGCTTTTAGTGGTGAAGGTAACACACGGCCGTTTCCTAATTGCCATTCATCCGACACAGTTGTTATCCAACTGACTGTGGCAGCTGAGTGCAGCCCTGCCATTGACCCTTGCTCTCGGCGTCTACCAACATGGACCCAGGGGCATGGCAGAGCCTGGGAGAAGGCAGGCCTTCTCCTATGCACTGGGGCCAGATCGGGGTGGGTCACATTATGTGAAGTGCTCCCATTAATGTCGGCAAAACCCTGAGCGGTAGGAGGACAGAGAATCTGAAGAAAAAGGATGGTCAAGGCCATTGCTAAAGATGAAGGATTATAAACGCATGAAATGCTTGGGGTCTTTAAAGGGGACCCTTCGCCCCACCTGCAGAGGACATGGGATTGTGGAGATCACATGAAACTCCACCACAGGAGAGATCTTCCTCCTCCTGCCTGAACCCCAGAGCACTCCACCTGTGTTTCTATGATCTTCTGGTATGCAGCACGGCACATGTGCGTACTTGTCTCTTCATACCTACTAGCCTGTCAGCTGACTGCAAATGGCAATGTCCCACTCACCTTTGCACTGTAAATGCCACATGACTAACACCCCATGAGTCAGGGGCCAGCACACCGGACTTCTCAGAAGGATGGGCCTAGGCCCAGCTCTGTCACTCACTAGCTCTGGGATGCTCAAGAAGTGAGGGAATCTCTTTGGGCCTATTCCCTCTTTCTGCAGTGGAGGTTAGGCAAGCAGCCAGGAAGAGAAGGAAAATAGGAAGCAAAATTCAATGCCAGAAGGGAAGAGGCTTACAGCTGATTTTAGGCAACTTTCAATGCAAGAATCAGCCTAACTGATTTGTAGATATGTGTTCCTAAGACTCTTTCATCTTCAATACTTAACTACTGTTCCTCCTTTTAATCTCCTTTAAATCACTGAGAAATTGTCTCCCACATTTTACTGAAGTATTTAATGATTTTTCTTTTTGTACAAACTGCAAGAGATCGTGCATTCCTTTTTTTTTTAAGAGGTTATTTATTTATTTGAGAGAGAGAGGCACAAGCAGGGAGAAGGTGCAGAGGGAGCGGGAGAAGGAGACTCCCCACCAAGCTGGGAGCTCACGAGCTCATGAGCTGGGGGCTCATCCCAGGACCCTGGGATCATGACCTGAGCCAAAGGCAGATGCTTAACCAACTAAGCCATCCAGGCGCCCTGATCATGCATTCCTAATAAAAACTATATGGGGGTCAAGGTAGACTTCCTACTGAGGTGACAATATGCGTACCAGTGAAAACTCAAGTCCATCTGCAGGTGGTAACACACCCTCCTCAGCTTACTCACGGACTGCGGGACATATCCAAACACTTCTCGTTATTTGGATGGGAAAAACTGCTATTGAAGAAGAAATCACGCTTGGTTCTGTAGGAGCTATAGAACAAATCACCTTCCATTCACATAAGTCTCAGTTAAGTAAGAATTAAAGAAGTCACATATACTTTTCCCTAGATGGTTTGCTTAGCCTAAAGAGAAAATACCCCGGGGCCACCATTCTCTCAGATGGACACCTGACGGACCCAACAGGGAATAATGTATCCCCAGCATCAAACTACAGCCCAGAGAAAACATCAACACTTCTAAGTTGATATTGTTGTGAAGTATCTATGACTGAGTCATACCCAGTGCAAGTTCTGTGATTATCATTTTCTTTTTAGAATGAAATCGAACATACAAACTGCAGAATACAGGGAATGAAAAATCCACCTGTCAGATAATACCCACGTAAGAGTTCACCCACTTAGGAATAATCCCCTAATGTCACTATTTTTATTTTTAAGCAGCAAATGGCAGTTATAAGTGAAAACTCACGATAAACTCATGATAAAATCACCATTAACAGGGCGCCTAGGTGGCTCAGTTGGTTAAGCGTCTGCCTTCGGCTCAGGTCATGATCTTGGGGTCCTGGGATCAAGTCCCACGTTGGGCTACCTGCTCAGCGGGGAGTCAGGTTCTCCCACTCCCTCTGCCCCTCCCCCCCCGCTCGTGCATGCACACGTGCTCGCTCTCTCTCTCTCCCTCCCTCTCTCTCTCAAATAAATAAAATTTTTAAAAAATAAATGAATAAAAAATAAAAAAATAAAATCACCATTAGCGAAGCATCCAGCCCCTGTGGTCGATCTCTACCAACCATGTTGATCCAAGTTTATAGATCGTGGTTTTTACAGAAACTCAAGACACAGAATCACCAACTACTGCCCAACTCCCACCAGAGTTGAAAGGGTCTGAAAAGAGTTGAAACACTGAGAAGTGTTTTTTTAAGCCACCACTTATCCAAAGCTTGGACCCAGGCTCTAGACGTCCCCGGAAGTAGACAGGCTCTGCCTAAATCTCTCCATCCTTTACGGTGACAACAGATTTATGTCATGTGCCCTCTCCTTATAATGTGGGTGAGCAAAGAACATCACCCAGTTTCACATCATTCACTCCAGATGGTAGTCGGTTCAGGAACAAAAAGAACATAAAAGGCCATTCAACGACTCACAGGTGGTAGGCCCAGGACACACAATCACCAGAAATGATAAAAGGTCTCACATAAAACAAAGCCTGTTGAGCAACTGACAGGTCGGATCCGCAGTGCAACTGGCATGTACTCTTAGGAATACGAGGAAGATTAATAAAGGAATCTCAGCATCTTCCTCTCCTGGAGACACGAGGGACCTGCCGGATTCACCCACATGCAGGGACTCGCGCACTGCGGCCACAGCGTTCCACCACCCGGTCACCAGCAGGACGGCACCGACCTCGCCGCCCCAGTCTTTTCCTATCCACCCGCCTAAAGTAGAGTGAAGGACTGGAAAACCCCAGAGAGGATCCTCCAAGCCTGAAAACATCCACAGGGGTTGAGAGGCCATTCCCGACGCAGGAACAACTCTCTCTCCGTCGTACTGTGGCCACACACCCCACTCTCCCATCCCTCCGTGTCACCTAAGATTTGTACTTTCTCTTGCGGGAAGAGGGTGGACCTGAGGGCGCAATAATGGCACGTTCTAAAGAGCATTAGGGTAAGGGCGAATTAGCAAGGGCTTTGAAAAATGGAGCCAGCCCTCCTGGTTCACCTGAAGGAATCCAGATGCAAACATCGCAGACGCAGGACAGGCATGAAAGCCCAGCAGGATTGCACAGCACCGCCTGGAACCTAACACCACCGGTAGGTTGACCCGCCACTGCGGGGTTGGAGGATCAACGTAAGGAACACTGCTCTCTGTAACTTCACACTTCTTTCGTGTTTTCCAGAAATGTTTTTCATCCTCACAATCCCACTGTCCTATTACCCGCTCCCTTCCCGCATTGTGGAAGGCAAGAGCAAATTCTCCACTTGGTGGAACAAAATGTTTTAACTCCCACTTCATTTCCCAGTTATATCAGGTACAAAGAGAAATGTTTATGTTTAAAAGTTTTCTCTCCATTTTTCACCCCAGTCCCGAAGTACCACTTTGCTGAAAACATCACAAAATTAAATTTCAGGGGCGCCTGGGTGGCTCAGTCATTAAGCATCTGCCTTCGGCTCAGGTCATGATCCCAGGGTCCTGGGATTGAGCCCCGCATCGGGCTCCCTGCTCAGTGGGGAGCCTGCTTCTCCCTCTCCCACTCCCCCTGCTTGTGTTCCCTCTCTTGCTGTGTCTCTCTCTGTCAAATAAATAAATAAAATCTTTAAAAAAATAATAATAAATTTCAATCTTTTTTAAAAGATAATGGACAGACAGCTCTCTTGAGCTTCTCCTTCCCTGGACAGCTTGATTTTCAGACAGAATTAGCTTTAGTTGTTGTAATAAAGTCTTCTATTTCATTTGTACTCCATAAAACATACCTTCCTTCAAAGGCACTAACAGTCTTTTAATTTAAAACTAAACCGCATATAAATAACCTATGATTCACTAATAGCATTTGTGCCTAATGTAGAATGTCCTTTCACCCAAAGACACTGAAAAACTTGGCGGTGGAGGGGTGGGGAACGCTAGGCCTATTTACAGAAATGGAAATTTAAAGAACTTGAGTCTGTCAGGCGATCACACTTTATTCTCTCCCATGACATGGACAAAACATTTCCTTTCTTACCAAAGCCTCTTAAAATTACAGAAAGCTGGGCGCCTGGGTGGCTCAGTTGGTTAAGCGACTGCCTTCGGCTCAGGTCAGGATCCTGGAGTCCCTGGATCGAGTCCCGCATCAGGCTCCCTGCTCGGCAAGGAGTCTGCTTCTCCCTCTGACCCTCCCCCCTCTCATGTGCTCTCTCCTCTCATCCTCTCTCTCAAATAAATAAATAAAATCTTTAAAAAAAAAAAAATTACAGAAAGCTATTTCGTCTTTGTTGACAAAAGCCAAAAGTTATCACGTCAAAAGAAAAACTTAAGAAAAACCTATTCACCCACTTCATCGTACTTCTTATATTTTGCGATAAAAGAAACTGCTCTTGGGGCACCTGGGTGGCTCAGTCGTTAAGCGTCTGCCTTTGGCTCAGGTCATAATCCCAGGGTCCTGGGATCGAGCCCCACATCGGGCTCCCAGCTCAGCGGGAAGCCTGCTTCTCCCTCTCCCACTCCCCCTGCTTGTGTTTCCTTTCTCGCTGTGTCTCTCTCTGTCAAATAAATAAATAAAATCTTTAAGGAAAACAAAAAAGAAACTGCTCTTTGTGGAACTGTTTCCCAATTTTAAACTGGAGACCAGCGGGGTAATAGGCACAGGCATCACTCACCCAGGGAACGCTAACTTCAGATCATCCCCAGAGACGCGCCTGCCCGTGCCTGACCCAGCCTAAGGCCAGGCCTGACCCGACCATGGTTCTGCCTCCAAAATGACCATGCAAAGGCCCATCTGAGCAGTGAAAACGTATCAGATTCACCATTTAAATGAAGAAACTAACATTTTCTTTCGTGAAAACCAATAAACTCTAAATCATAATAAACCTAAAGAAAACCATAGTATATATTGACCACCTTGACAGTCTTACACAAACTTTCCATAAAACAACTGTAATAATACAAAGTCTTTTATTCTTTTTTGGGGGACTATGTCACTATTTTCTAGCACTATCTGGACATTGAAGCCCTTTTTGAAGGAATCATTCAATAGATAATCAATTTAACTCATATTTCTAGTCTTCTTACCTTTCCTTCAAATATAAAATGTTCTTTTTTTTTAAAGTAGGCTCCACACCCAGCATGAAGCCCCAATGTTGGGCTTGAACTCATGACCCTGAGATCAAGAGCCGGTTGAGCGTCCAACTCTTGATTTTGTCTCAGGTCATGATCTCAGGGTCATGGGACTGAGCTCCTCATCAGGCTCCACGCAGGGATTCTGCTTGAGATTCTCTCTCTCTCTCTCTCTGCCCCTCCCCCTGCTAGTGCTCGGTCTCTCTCTCTTTCTCTCTCCCTAAAATAAATAAATAAATCTTTAAAAAAAAAAAAAAAGACATTTCACACACAGGATGAAGAGAACAGAATATACATTTTGCTAATTCTGTATGAATTAATAAGAAATTAGTAAATATAGTTGCTATTTATCTGTAATAGATTTACTTGTTTCACTGAATCCTCCTATCCATTTCATTATGATCCCTTTATTAATTCCTGATATGCAGATACTTTGGCCAAGGTAGCGTTTCCTTTTTTAGTTAATACTTAGTGTTCCTGATTTGAAATATAACTGATGGGAAAGTTCAAACCCTTACTTGGACATATAAACACAGCACCACCTAATCCCAAGGGCACAACCTTGGGAGATACAACCAGCCCTTCCTTGTGGTTCTTCTCTGCACTGCCCTCGAGGCCTCAGGGCAATACACTCTGGCACCTCCCTGCCTTCCTGGCCCATCCACTCTCCGCAGCCCTGCAGGAGAAGCCAGGGAAGCGTCCCGCCACAGGAGCAGACCAAAGGTCCCTGCAAACCTCAGCCTTTCCAGAGGGTCAACTTGCAATCTTCGGTCTACTTCCTGTGTCACCCCGCTAAGGAAGGTCACCCTTAGATTCAGACTCTCAAAGCTCAGCCATGAGGAACTCCTTTGCTATTCCCACTGAGGCTCTCCAACAGCCAAAAGAACTTCTAGAGAAGACTGCAGATCCCTGTCCTTTATCACCTGCCCCCGGGAGCCCCAGTCGCACTTTGCTCCATGATGCGCTCTTCCATATTGCCAATTCCCAGACTGCCAATGGTGAGAAGCTGTTCCTAACCTTCCCTCTTACTTGCTTCATGCATTCTTCTCCTGCAGTCAGTTTCAGAGATGGTGGGCATCAGGCAAGACCTTCCTGCCTTCAACCTTTCCCACTCCTGCACAGCAAGCCATTCCAAGTCGGTCCCCCAAATCCACTGTGAGCTGGCTGCCCCTCTCCCGTACTCTTGGGCATGCCTGTCATCTCTACCTACTGGCATAAAGAGACCTCCCCCTAATCTCAGCCTTCGGACCCTACTCTCAGTGCCCTGACTCATGGGCATGCCGCCTTCAGGCAAGTGCTCGGACGCTGGGACAGATTATGGACCTCGAGCTCCCTCCCGGCCCCTCTGCGACCCACCCTCCTGATACCACTGCTAAAATCCAGGCTGTAGGAAGGAACCTGGGGGTGAAGAAACTGTTCTGTATCACCATTTTGGGGGTGGATACATACTTCTTTGCATTCGTGGAACTCCAGAGAACATTACTATATGTAATGGGGGCGGGGGAGAAGGCAACCAGGAATAATGGAAGGCCCAAAATGAAAGAGCGCCTCTAACAAAGAACCTAATTACATCACAGTCAACAGTACCAGCGTGCAGGAAGAGGGAGGGACGAAAAGAACTAGCTGAAGTCCCGGGAAAACAATTCTGTCCGTATGCTGTGAGGCCGCAGAGGAAGGAAACTTGCACATACTCTCCTCTACTCAGTACAAAAACTGCTGAAATCGGAGTAAGGTCTGCAATCAGTTAGTAGTAGTATACCAATGATAACTGTTTCGTTGTGAGGAGTGTGTTTTAATGAGGCAAGGTGGTCAGGGAAAGCAGGGTAAAGGGTACCTGGAAACTATGTTATTTTTGCAACTTTTCTGTAAGTTATAATAATTTTAAAATAGTTAAATGAAGATAGTGCTATCATTTAATAGTTATAGCTACTAAACGAAATCAAGCGAGCGCACTGTGGCTAGAAAACACTCTGTACCATGGCCCCGTTCCGTGGCCTGTGTCCTTTCCCGCCGTCGTGGTCTTACAGCAGAATTCCACGCCCCAGCTGTCCTTCCGTCTAGTGAACCCCACCCAGGAGCCCACCAGACTTCTCTGGACTTGCTGGCTCTCCCTCCCCCCCGCCCCCCGTGCGTCCCGTCAGACTCTGGATCTCCCTTTGTTCAAGGACGGCTACAGCAACTCCCGTGGTCCCAACCATCGTGCCCATTCACAGAACTCAGGCACTTCCACATTCAGCCCTAATTCTACCTGAAGAGCCACCTTTCCAAACTGCCACCTTCATGTTCCTCTCGGCTCCCCCAACCGCATGTCAAAGTTAACCTAAAGCCCTCATTGTTCCCTCCCACCTGTTTCTCCTGAGTCCTGTCTGTGTTATGTCGATGACATTCACCTCTGTGAAAACATTAAAAACCCTCAGGCGGCATTTCACACACAATGAAACAGACATGACTTCTGTAGGATCTTATTAGGCTTTTCGCAAACACAAGGCTGAAATACACATCGTAAATGCTGGATTTTTCTACACCAAACAGACTCCTTCCAGCAGGACAGCTAATTATCATGCTAATGAATATTCTAAATCTCTGAAAAGAGAAATACAGTAGTCCCTAAATTCTGATCTAACCAAAGGTCCTTTTTTTCCTGATCCATGACTACAAATGCCAAAATGATTTCCCAAAAGGCTATACCAATTTTTGTTGCCGCCATTATGCATTATAGTTATTTTAAGTGCATCCTGTCCCTCAACTTTATAAATATTTATTAGCAAATGTCTAAGGCAGCAAAAAGATAACTTATTATATACCAATTTCTACACTATTATTAGAAAGTTTGAACTTTTTCCCATATGGTTTGCTTACCAGTTGTAAGAGAAGTATTTGTTCACTGAATAATGAATGGATGCACAGAGGGAGATGATGAATATCCTATTTACTTCTTTCTGCCGCTCTATGAGATAACTTACCAACCTACGCTCTTGTCACTTAGCGAATAATAATCAGCAAAAGCACAGAAAACCCATCCATACAGTTCCCTAAAATAAATTAGTTTCTAATTTATTAGAACCTGACAAACCCTGATGAAGAGAATGAGCATTTAACGTCCCTGCTATACAACATGCAGACAACAGGGGGAAGGCACAACACCCCCTTCCAGCACTGTTCCATTCCAGCACCAATGTTCCCTTTGCTCTCTGACTTCTTCGTGTCAGAAAATTTTTCACCTACAAAGTGAGGGTAACAGTATATACCCAACCCAGGGGATATGGGGAGGACTGGTACTTAGTTAGATATTTAGAGAGAACATTGTCAAAGTCAAACACACAGCACAAAAAAGCACAGAAAGTATCAGATTCAAACAATGAGTGGCCACTGGCCAGAGAATTTCAAGGAATATTCCTCCTCTTGTCATTCCACAACCAGACGGGAGACCTACACCCAGAGCCAGGACACCTACCTGGCCAAGCATTCAGGACCGCATTGTGGAGAAGGGAGGCTGGTCCTGAGGGGCCGGGGGGATGGGAGGTCCCACACAGAACCCATGGGCCGAGCTGTGAGCCTCAGTTGGGGTCAGAGTTAGAGGCTGGGGCACAAATCAAACCCACCAGATCAGAACCAGGGAGGTGGACGGAAGAGATGCCCAGACAGAGACATCCTCATCTGAGCCCACCTGCTCCCTACGGCCCCCAAACCACAGCAGAACTACAGTTTACCTGGACACAGCACTTTAAAGTTTGCACTACTTCCCACAAACAGCCGCCCTCTTCTGAAGATGGATGGAAGGTCAGCGAAGGTCACACCTAAGAGATGTGCCTTCTCCAAATTCAGAACTACTGCAAACAAGGTTTTCCCAGGGGAGCTCCAAGAATTGTCTAAAACTCCTAAGTTTTGGACGCCTGGGTGGCTCAGTTGGTTAAGTGTCTGCCTTCAGCTCAGGTCATGATCCAGGGTCCTGGGACTGAGCCCCATGTCGGGCTCCCTGCTCAGCATGAGTCTGCTTCTCCCTCTCCCTCTTCTGCTCCTCCTCTGCTTGTGCTCTCTGTCAAATAAATAAATTAAATATCTTTAAAAAAAAACTCTTAAGTTTTTAATCTTAGTTAATTAAAAAAAATCAATCAATAATTAATGTGATTTGAGGAACAGAAAAAAAAATAATGTATACCTCCATCTGTCTTGAGACTCACACTCAACAAGAAAGTGGTTTTCGTATAGGATTTCCCGTGAAGGACAAATAGAGAAGAAATTATATCCTGAAGATGTGAATTTTCCTACTGTTCCAGTCACCTACACTTTGCTTTAATCTCCTTCGTTTAACTCTGTCACTACCCTTGGCAGCCCCTATCATCAAAGCTACACTGTAAATTGGGAAAGACAAACGCAAACCTCTAGTTCCCAAGTCCATTTTATTTCATCTATTTGTTTTGCCTTCATAAAACCGAATGCTCAAAATTTAACATTAATGAGTTTTTAACTATCTCCCGAAGGCTCACAAATCTGTGAAAATTCTTGAGAAGTGTAATAAAAGATACAAACACAGACCAAAAATATCATCAACCCAAATTCAATCCTCTTTGCCAGATGCCTGTGTAGTGTTGATACTGGAACTTAGGCCACAGAAAAAAAGCGGCTTAACTCCCCATCCGAGGAATAACGATTTTTTCTGAAGATTTTATTTATTTATTTTAGAGAGTGAGAAAAAGAGCACGCGCACATGCACGCATGCTCGCGAACAGGAGAGGCACAGGGAGAAGGAGAGAGAATCCCAAGCAGAGTCCGCTCAGCTCGATCCCACAACCCGATCCCAAAACGGAGATCACAACCCAAGCCGAAATCAAGAGTCAGACACTCAAGTGACTGAATCACCCAGGTGCCCCAGAATATAATTTCGTGCTGATGTAGTCTTCTAAAAATCTGACAGCTAGGTGCGCCTGGGTGGCTCAGTTGGTTAAGCATCTGCCTTCAGCTCAGGTCATGATCCCAGGGTCCTCGAATCAAGTCCCCTGTTAGGCTCCCTGCTCAGCGGGGAGTCTGCTTCTCCCCCTGCCTGCCACTCCCCCTGCTTGTGCTCTCTCTGCCAAATACATAAATAAAATATTAAAAAAAAAAAATCTGACAGCTACACAAAAACCAAATCCTGGCAGTCTTATGGAAAGATTGATAAGCGAAAGAGAGTCATGCAAGAAGGTAAGTCCAGCACTGGTACAGATGCCTGGCAAAGACCAAAAGTGGGGACAGCCAGCACACGAATCTTGGTTCCTGACACCGTTCTCCACTAGAAGGAACCAGGGAACAATACAACTACATTGACAGGGTCAAGTCAAAGGAACAGAGAGGTCAACCGAAAGAGCTCCTGGTAGCCAGAGCTGGTACGATTCAAGCAGTAAGTAAAGCAGTACGCGTTATAACCCAAAGTATAAAATAAAAACCCATGAGTCCATAATGATATAAAGGACTGGAAATATAAATGGGAGAAAGCAGACCAATCTCCTGCACAGAGGAATTCCAAGTAACTTACGTAGATGCCTCGCCCTTACAGAGGCGAAGACTAACTGCCCCCTACTTAAGTGACTTTCTTCCAAAGCGGACAGTGCGGAAAGGGGAAAGAAAAGAGTAACTTTCAGTGGAAACTCTGCACCAGATGACCACGGTCAACATCCACAGTGATAACTCACAGGTAGAGCATGTCCCCCCCACCTTGATGTGATGAGAACAGCACATTATCCCAGAAACATGCTACCTCAGCCTAACGGTGAGAAAAACACTGGCCAAGTCCCACTTGCTGCACATTCTACAAGATACCAACCACTCCTCCTCCAAACTGTAGGGTCATGAAAAACAAGGGAAGTCTGGGCATCGCAGCCAAGAGAGGAGTAAGGACACGTGATAACTAAATATCATGTGATGTCCTGCATGGGATGCTGGGACAGAACAGGGCATCGGGTAAAAACTGAGGAAATCTAAAGAAATCGGAGATTTCAGTTATTTTTTTTTTTTTTAAGATTTTATTTATTCATGAGAGACAGACACAGAGGCAGAGGCAGAGGGAGAAGCAGGCTTCCCGCTGAGCAGGGAGCCCGATGCGGGGCTCGATCCCGGGACCCTGGGATCACGACCTGAGCCGAAGGCAGACGCGTAACTGACTGAGCCACCTGGGCGCCCCTCAGTTAGTTTTTTTAAAAGTGAGTAAGACAGGGGCACCTGGATGGCTCAGTCAGTTACGCGTCTGCCTTCGGCTCAGGTCGTGATCCCAGGGTCCCGGGATCGAGCCCCGCATCGGGCTCCCTGCTCAGCGGGAAGCCTGCTTCTCCCTCTCCCACTCCCCCTGCTGGTGTTCCCTCTCTCGCTGTGTCTGTCAAATAAATAAATAAAATCTTTAAAAAAAATAAAATGTGAAAAGGGGACTGGGACGAGCAGAAGTGTGGTAACTGCCACACTTCTATGGGGCCAAGAGGATTACAAACAAGGTATTCCTAAAATGTTTACAGAACAGCTCTCATATTTTTGTGGAGATTAATTTTCCCTTTTATCCTCTTACCAATAAGCTGCCTCAAGGTCAGCCACTGACTAATCAAAATGACTTAACACTTTTTTTTTAAGATTTTATTTATTTGTCACGAGCAGGAGGAGCGGCAGAGGGAGAAGCAGGCTCCCCACCGAGCAATCAGCCTGAATCGGGATTTGATCCCAGGACCCTGGGGTCATGACCCGAGCCGAGGGCTGCCGCTTAACCAACAGAGCCACCCAGGCGTCCCTGACTTAACAACTTTTAAAGCAAAGTTTATTAGAAATAGGATTTCCAGGGGCGCCTGGCTGGCTCAGTCAGTGGAACGTGCGATTCTTGGTCTCAGGGTTGAGTTCGAGCCCCATGTTGGGTGTAGAGATTACTTAAGAAATAAAATCTTTAAAAGAAATCAAAATCAAAGACAAGACAAAGCAAGACAAAACCAAACAAAGAAAGAGAATTTCCCAAACTTTACATATCCCACGCTTTCTGCACACAAAATAACTGGGATGATCTTCCACTACCACTGCCAGCCCCGGTCTGTGGCCAAAGATGATAAATGACTTATTTGGTGTCTCTTTCTAGCTAATGGCAGACAATATGACAAATGGATCACTGATAATTTACTATATAAAACAATAGCCTATAAAAAAATAGGTCCCTCTGGGGTGCCTGGATGGCTCAGTTGGTTAAGCATCTTCCTGATTTCAGCTCATGTCATGATCTCAGAGTAATGAGATCCTGTCCAGCATCCGGCTCTGGGTTGGGCATGGAGCCTGCTTGAGATTCTGTCTCTCTCCCTCTTCCTCTGCCTCCCCGCCTTTAAAAAAAAGTCCCTCCTAAATAAAGGTTTGGTTGTGCAGGTCACATGGAAATAAATGAATTGCTTATGCCTCTCACCATGATTTAGGTATCTTCTAACAAAGCCAGTCTTTCCTTCCACGATAACATTGTAAATGGGGTCTGCCATTCTAAACTTTAGCAGCCATAAATAGAAACTGCTGCTTCCCTTTAAATAAATTATATGCAGAGTAATTTCCCAATCATGCACTAAAATCCACTTTGTGAAGCCAATGTAATTAATGGTCCATATGCAGAAAAACAGAACAAGGTATACATTTATTTATTTTTTAATTGTGGTAAAACACACATACCACAAAAGTTACCATCTTAACTAAATAATTTTTTTTAAGTAGGCTCCATGCCCAGTGGAGCCCAACGCAGGGCTTTAACCCACGACCCTGAGACCAAGACCTGAGCTGAGGTCAAGAGTTGGACACCTAACCAACTGAGACACCTAGGTGCCCCCTTAACTATATAATTTTTATATGGAAAGTACATAAAAATAATAAAAGCAAAAAATGCTACCTACTATTACTAACTGAAGACCTGCGGAGGAATAAAAAACAATTAGTTGAGTTGTCCCCAAATGCAGGCTGAAAGTGTCTTAAAAACCTCCGAAGGGCAATTTTTAAACTCACACATTCTCCAAGGTTTGGACTTCAGACTTCTGATACACACACGCGTGCACACACACACACTCCTGAACACGCAACTGATTCACTAAACGCTTGCATATCATACAACAGCTACTCACTTCGGAGAGGTTCAAACCTAATTTTTGTTTTTTTCTGAGATATCCAGTTAAAGGGCCTAGGAGAGATTTACAGTCGTACATCATTCCAAGTCTCTTCCACTGAGTTCCCCATCTATCTATTCCTCAAAATCAGACTCTCCTCTCCCTATACTTTTTCTCTCAGACACTCAAGAGTATCACCTCTACTTCTCTGAGTCCTCCCCATCTTCCTCAGTCATGTCACACCCACCCTCTCTGTAACGCCTTCCCTCCTCTACGTGTGGACTGTGTCACCTGATACCTAGACAAAGACAACACCCGTTACTCCATCCTCTCATTCAGAACTGCCTGACTCATCTTTCTAAACTCCATTGTAACCATATCTATCGCTCCCCTCTATTCAAAATCCTCGAATCACTTTCCAAACTACAGCCAAACTCCTTGGCCTGACCCCAAAGGCCCTATCCAGCGGAGTGCGGGCCAACCACTGCCCTGCTGCACCCAGCAAGTACCCCCTAGACACGCACCTTTCCTTACTGGCTCACGCGATATCTTGGCCCAGAATCCCCCCGCCACAGACACCCCTCCACTGGTCATGTGTAAGAACCCATTCCGCAGGTTTTTCTCAAAGAGCCTCAACGTCATCATTTTAAAAATGGGAACCAATAATAACAACCATTGCACAGGATTGCTGTGTATGTGAAAATAAATAACATATATGGAGAGCACCAAACACATCAGCATTAAAATGCTATTTACTTTCCCTCTTTGTTGATTTGTTAGAATAGTAAAACCAAGTAGAAAAAAAAAGGAAAACTGATTAAGTGTTTTTGAGGCGAGAAAGTGAAGTAGGTTGGAGGTAAAGCTGGTTTGGTCGGAGGAAAAGGAGGAGGGCACCTTCCGGCGTGAAGGCACCAGCCCCTTGCTGCATCTCATCTCACTTCCCAACATACCGCCTTTCTCCTCCTGTGGAGGTGCCCCAGCCCCACCATCAGCCACTGCTAGGGTCACCTGGAGTTCGTATCTGGAAAAGAATGCAGTTTCCTCTGAAAAGGCAGCAGAATTTTAATTCACAAAGCAAAATACCTCAGTAGGGCTCTCTGTCCCGTAACCCTTTCTCCTAATTTCGAAACTGTCTCCCCAGCCAACCAAGACCACGGACTAGCTGCAATTTCAACCACTCCTTGCCCAACCTTGGCCCAATCCACACCACTAGACCACGTTCACATGCCGACTGACACGGCACCAGGCCCTGGCTCACAGACTGGGCCCCACGGAAGGCCGAGGACCAGCATGAGTAGCCACAACAGGTCACGGTGGATGAGAGCCACGCTAGGAGCCCTCAGTAGAATCCCCCCAGCCAGGAGCCCCATCCGGAGGAGCGGTCCCCAAGTCCTCCATCAGTGAACCAACAGTCCAAGAGAAGCTAGAGGAGGAGGAGAATGGACAGACTGCGCTCAGAGAAAAGTCAAAGCAAAAGGGGGCTAACAAGTCCTCATCACACTGCAGTCATCTACCCAGAGTCATCTGGTGCTCTGGAAAGTTGAGTGGCTGCCCTTTCTTTGTGGAAAGACGAAGGGAGGCGGCCTTGGGGGCGGGAAAGAAGACCAGGGTCTGGTGGCTGTGAAGGCAGGGTGACACGGGGACAGGGCTCCCTGGCAGCCACCCCAAGAAGAGGTTAGTGTCCGTCGGGATGATCTCTGAGGTCATGCTAACTCGTGACCCCACTCTCGCGGGTGTGCTGGTCATCACTTCTAATAGGTGCTACGTTTGTGTGTTTGTCCTCTCTCCCTAAGTGGTTCCGTCCATGCTCTGCAACCGCCCATCAGCAATGCTCTCCCAAGAGCAGGTGCTGACCGAACAATGATGTATGAGATAAGTGACTGAGGGGCACCTGGCTCAGTCGGTGGAGCGTGTAACTGCAGGTCTCGGGGTCGTGAGTTCGAGCCCCATGTTGGGTGTAGAGATTACTTAAAAAGAAAATCTTAAAAAAAAAAAAATTAGTAGGTGACTGAAAATAGTCTACTTTCACAAGCACACAGCCTCCATTTCCTCCACCCAGAAAATACCTGGGGGCCTGGATTCAAAGGCTGACCTCCCAGCTCCAGGTCAACTCCCCTGGACAACCACTCCTCAGACACTTGAAAAGTGCTGGAAGCCAAGAAGACATGAAGGCTTAGCAATTTCCAGCTCCAAAAGATCCAAGTTCAGGTCAAGCAAAGACATTAAACATGGGACTAAAAAAGAGGGAAAGAAGAGAAAGAGAGAACACGGAGGAAAATTCCCATGTCTGGCAGAGGGTGCTTCCATCAATCCCTGGAATGCAGGAGTAGAGAGACAGGCAGGGTGTTTTTGTATCTTAATATTTTGTACAGGGCAACAGTTTCCCATGAAAGAATGTTGGTTGCCTTCATGAGTTTCTTTTCTTTTCCCTTCCCTCCCGAAATCCTACAAAAATGACATTAGAAGTATTTTTAAAAAGATAAAAATAGAAAATACAGGAAGTATCTCGTACTGCTGCTCAGGGCTGGGGGCGCTGGGAGAAGTGAGGAGGGACAGCTGACGGGAACAGAGCTTCTCTCGGGGGGATGGAAAGTCCTCCAAGTGACCGTGCAGATGGTTACACAGCTCTGTGACTACACTGAAAACCACTGACCTGTACACTGCACGGGGGTGACCTGCGTCTCTAAATTAAGTCCCTACCAAAAATTACCTACATCGTATACCCACAAGGAAAGGACAGCAAGAATGGAGTCGAACCCAACAAAGTTTTAGGAAAAGGAAGAGAGGACAGGGGAGTGGCAGCCGGCTCAGCAGGGTCAAGAAGTTACATCCCAAGGTCATGCAGGAGGCTGCCATGGAGACAGTTAGTCCTAGGGAACTTCAAAGAAGCTCAGGCCCTGGACTCAGCAAAGGAGACACTGCGTCTGGCAGGACGAGTGGGGAGGGGCTACAACAGGGAGTAGATAAAGCGCCCTTGTACCCTTCCCTGGGCTTGTACCCTTCCCTGGGCCTCCGGCAGGCTGGGACAGCGGAGAGGGGCGGGGGTTGCAAGGGGAAAATGCTCCGGGTTATCGGAGCCACGGAGGATTGGGATTCAGAGCCCCCGTTGTGAAGTATGAGACAGAAAGCCTGGCCTGTGGCCTTCCATTTCCTCCACCCCTCACACCAAAAGCCAAGTTTATTCCCCAGGCAGGAGCACGGACGAGTCTCCTAAGAAACAAAAGCTGCACTGTGAAGATACCAGATGCTGGCTTGTGGGATCCTGCAATGAAGGGTCCAGCTCCATGAGTAATCAGAGACCGTCCCCCCCCCTCCAAAAAGGGCCATCTCATCGGGAAGGGGGAGTTTCCAATCAGCTTTTCATGGCCTTGTCCTTAACTCAGACTGCCAGACCTGAGGGAAAGCCTCCAACAGGAAAGAGCCCAGAATAAATAAAGAATTAAAAAACAAAAAGAGGACAAAAATGCTGCAAAGAGTGTAAGGATATATACACAAATAGTATCCTCGGAGAAAACAAAACAGGACGTTATGGAAAACAAGACCCAAAGAATAAGAAGGAACTTTCAGAAACAATAAATAACTGAAATAAAAGATAGAAACGGGTAAAAAAAATAAAGTCTAGGAACACAGAATTTAAAAAGAGATCCAGACAACAAAAGGGCAAAGGCATGAACATGGAAAGTTCAATCCAGTTGGTCCAACATCTGACTGTTAAGAGTGTTTCAGAAAGAAAAAATAAAGAGAGGATATTATCAGAGTAAAAATACTGGAATATCTCCCCAAGACTAAAGGGGCCAAGTGTCGGGACGCAAGGAACTGTACAGGGTGGCCAGATAAAACAAAGGATGCCCAGCTAAATCTGAATTTCGGATAAACAGTGATTCATCTTTTCGTAGAAGTACGTTCCATTGTTTATCTGGGCATCTTGTATTTTCTATTTGCTAAATCCAGCAACCCTCTACCTCTGATGGCCTAGCACATCAAGTGAAAACAGTTCACAGCACAGCGAAATTAAAGTAACACCAAAAAATTTAAGAAGTACAACAAAGAACTGGACAGTGCTTCCTGGGCCCCTCCACGGCTACTGGGGCCCTCAGTGCCTCTGTCTACAGACAACAGGAGCCCCTGCCTGGGGCTTGTGCTTTAGAGAGCCATTTACCAGAAGTACCAGACACAGAGATTTGTTTTTTCTCTTTGGTCTCTTTGTTGTTTGTTTCTTAATTTTGGACACTGGCTGAGTGAATAGGAATTACGGGAAAGAGACAGGGGAGTGGCGTGCCCTGGGGTCCCAGAGCTCCTTGACCCAGGGGCACGGAACACACAGGTTTACAAATGCCTGAAAACCCTCCGTCACAAAAGTTAAGTGGGAGAGAAGTTCGAGAAAATTATGTTGGATGGAGCCTCCACCCATCCGGGCTCCCTGGGAAGCCTGAGCTGCTGTCTGCAGCTGGGTTCGGGCCGCCACCCTGGCATCCACCAGCTCCCTGGGCTCACAGGGCTGCTTGAGGGATGAGGCCGCCTTCAGGCTTTGGGTCTTGAGGGGTAGGCGTCAAGGCCCTGGGTGGGCATGGGGACCAGGCCAAAGATACAGCTTGATTTAAACCTTTTAAATATTTAGGCATATGGTATATACCTTTTAAATATTTAAATATATCTTTTAAATACTTCATTATACCTTTTAAATATTTAGCCAGCTGGTCTCCTTTTGTAGTCTTGCCCCAGGCTCTGCTCCGCAACATCAAGCGAGGCCCGGGGGGCCATCGTGACTATTATGACTATTACTACTATTCCTATCTTATATACCAGGCAGAGAAAGTTTAAGTATCTCGCTCCAGGACACGTGGCCAGTAAATGTTTGAGGATGGACGAGAACCCACACCTTCTGCCTCCACAGCCCAGGCCTGGGACCTCCACCAGGATAGTCAGGAGGTAATATCTAAAATGAAGAAGTCCGAACGCAGCAGTGTGAGTTTATTACTTAGAAACCAGAGAGTCAATGGCGGAAGATCAAAGAGGTGAAATTAACTGCCCACAGGGATGAGGACTAGAAAACACTGTTAGATTCTTTCAAATCTATGTACGTGTATTACTTTGACAAAAAAATTAAAACTGTTAGAAATCATTAAGTAACGATCTTAACGTCACATCTCTCCCCTCAATCGAAACAACTTAAAAAAAAAAAAAAAACCCACTCTGCCCCTCAAAGCTGCTTTCTCTAAAAAAGCATAAAACCTACTCATGGCTTTTCCTAATGCAAATGCCAATCTGTCACAATTAGAAAGCAGTTCACTAATTATAACCCTTAGGGCATTACTCATTAAGTGTGGTCTCAAAATTGTTTACAGTGAAATATGGCATACTCCCTTACTTGTTGGGAAAATGTTACATAACCGAAAACCCAGAAACAGTCATTTTTTATTGCAAAATTAGGCTTCATGAATATTCAGGAAGAATTTCTAAGTGTATTTTTTTTAGATCTCTCTCCCCCCAACCTCAATGTGTGGAGAAGACCCTTACTCAGTGACAGTTAAAAATAAAGGAAGGGAAAAAGAGGTGTGGGGGAGAGCTCAGCATCCAACTACTTTTAGATTGTGTATGTTCTAGAAAACTACACAGCTCATAAAATTATTTGCTTAATTCGCCATCAGTTGAACTGTTCTGCCAGACCTACCAAATCTAAGAGCACATATAATGAAATGCGAATAACAATCCCCGCTTAGACCGGGGCCAATATCAAAGAGAAAATTCCAACCCGGAGAATTTTTTTGTGTTTTCTGTGCAAGCCCTGGGGAGGGAGAAACAGAGAGAAAAAAGAAAAAGGCTTACAACCTACGACTTGACCCCAGAACAAAACCATGGCCCTTTGAAGAATGCAGTCGTGTAGTCTTTTATGTCTCTAGCTAACCAGGCTGCCCATTTTAAAATGTGAGGTCGCACAGGGCTCGGGTCTTGTCTCCCAGCTTGCTCTCTTGCTGGCTTACCTCCATTCGCTCTATTCCTGAGCCTCATCTGACTTCCTCCTGTTCAAAGCCTCCTGAAGACACCTCTAACTGAGCAAGCCTGACCTGCTTCAATCTGTCCAATGTATTGGTCTTTCTAACGTTTATCTCCACCATGCGTCATTGCTTTATTTATATGATACCTTTCAACAAAGGAAGGATCTCAAGTGGTTTATAGTAAGAGATACAAAAGGACCCAAAACTGCGGAGGGAGAGGACTATAAAGGCATCCCCTGTGACGCATGCGAGCTGCAGCCCTCCTTCCTCAGCTTCCATCCCACACCGGGGACGACTCCGCTGGATCCCGGCAGACATGCCGGATAAAAACTGCTGTATTTCCACTTAGAGGAGGTGCCTGGAACAGGCAGATTCATAGAGACGCAAAGCAGAAGAGAGTTTACCAGCGCGGAGGAAGGCGGAAAGGAAAGTTATCACTGAACTGGTTCAGAGTTTTTGTTGGGGGTGATGAAAAAGTTTTGCAGACAGTGATGTATTTAATGCCATTGGGGCTGTATACTTACGGGTGGTTAAAACAGTAACTATTATGCTACGCATATTTTACCACAATTTAAAAAAAAATTTGTGCTGAACAGAGAGGAACAGGGAGGACAAGTAACGACGACGGATTTTAAAATGAAGATTTTAGAGGGGCACCTGGGTGGTTCAGGCGATTAAGCGTCCGACTCCTGATCTCAGCTTCGGGGGTCGTGAGTTCAAGCCCCACATAGGGCTCCACACAGGGCATAGAGACAAAACAAAGGAAGACAGACAGAAAGCCAGACAGAAAGAAAATGAAGATTTGGGAAATGTATTCCAACAACCAGTACCCTTTTGAGACCATCTTTAAGGAAATGGGCTGATAAATAAGGGCAGAGTGCTAGTAACCTTTAGCAAACAGCAGTCTGAGGGGTACAGAGCCCTGATCTTTAGCATTTACCCATTTCAGTGTTTACATACCCCCACCACAATACAATTCAGGTTACTAATACGACAAACATCACCAGTGTGGCTGAGAAGAGGTGCATGCCGTGGGCGAGTGAGCCAGTGAGGGGCAGCTCTAACCCACCAAGATCTCTCCACGTCACTGTTTCCCCAAGTGTGTTCTGTTTACAGACATTAGGAGGGAAGGAAGATTCTGGAGTACAATGGTTAAACATTTAAACTGGTTTCCTTACCACAAGACTTCCCTAAAGCTTTATCCCCAGCATCTTTTGAGATCTTTTTTTTCTTTTAAGATTTTATTTATTTATTTGAGAGAGCAAGAGAGAGCACGAGCGGGGAAGGAGCAGAGGGAGAGGGAGAAGCAGACTCCCCACTTGGCAGGGAGCCTGATACAGGACTCAATCCCAGGACCCCCGGATCATGACCAGAACCAAAGGCGGCCACTTAACCAACTGAGCCACCCAGGCGCCCCATCTTTTGAGATCTTTAATGCATTAATATATATTTTGAATCACAAAGAGGGGTTGGAGTATGAAATGTTTACCAAACCTATTTGTCCTCCAGACCCTTTTTCTTCTCAGTGCAACTCAGAGGTGCCCCATGTCTTTTGGGAAGTAAAGACACGGGTCCATCCATCTGCAGCCTGCAAGCAGACACCAGCACACAAAGCACAGATGGCCAGGTCTCCAGAAGATGCCCACCCCTCTGTAGAGCACCACTAATACCGGGTGTGACTGGTAGACAATCCAAGTGGGACAAGCCAATTCGGGTCAGTTTAAAGACAATTTACACAGAAGAACCCAAACAGAACCTCTGCTCACTGGTCCCCGAGCCACAGGGTTTGAGGGAAGAAGGGGAAAGTTTGAGCACAGTTTCTCTCCATGACCCACAACACATCTCTTATGATTCCAATAACACCCAAAGGCTTAAGGTACATTAACTTCTAAAATATTCCAGGTAGGGCAGTATGAATCTAGATAAAGCTGCCAAAATATCTAGAGGAAATTGATAAACAAGCCCAGTTCAAGAATGCCAAGGAGTGCCTGAATGCAGGCGAAGACCAAGTCTAATGGAAATGAAGCGGGTAAAAGGAGGATCAGAACTGTAGAAAAGGCAAATGATTAATTAATTCCTTAGAGAAGGATAAGGAGGTCAATAATCTTAAAGCCTCGAAAATTAACACCCAGAATGAGCCACGGTTTATTGGATTTGATTAGTAAGAATATTATTTTCACTTATTATTTCAACCCCTCCTAAACAGAGGAAAGGCCTTCTGTGATGAAAATCACATATTTATGCTTCTTTGCAAAAGTGCTGAGAATGACAAGGCCAATGATGGGCAGTAAGAAAGAGACAACTGCAATCTGCCACCAAGGGGCCGGCAAGACACAGAGGGGCCATGGTGCTCTTCCTTCTCTTGAGTCTAGAATCAGAGAAAATGGCTCTCCTACCTCAGTACCAAAAACAGTCAGCACAGGACAAGGAAAAAGCTACAACAAACCCAGTGAACATGTTGGGGGCTTTTCTGAAGATTCAGGATATTCTCGAACCATCCAGCTGACCAACAGATAAGTAAAAACGAGTCCGCCATGATTCCACGCAATCACTGCTCTCTCTGGCTTACTACACACACAAGAAACATAAGCCAAACCCTTTAGACAGAAAGAAAATATCAAGGCCAACCATTTCACGGGTAAGCCAGGTCTTCAGACAATTCTAATAGATCGAGTAATAAGCACTTAGGTCCAAAAATGTATACAGCTTCCCAATTAGCTCATTTCTAAGAGTTAAGGGTTAATGTACTCCATGATAGTAAGAGATTCACTGAGGTCTGAAGTAACTCAAAGAAACTTCCAATTATTCTTTTATTTTTTCCTTTGAAGAGCATATCAGAAAATGCTGATCTGATCACCTGGATTAACCAACCTGCTCCCTTTATTGACAAGCATTCCTTAAGACTTTCTGTCTACTGGGGGGCCTGGGTGGCTCAGTCAGTTGAGCGTCTGACTCTTGGTTTCGGCTCAAGTCACGATCTCAGAGTCGTGAGATCAAGCCCCACAATGGACTCCACACTAGGCGTGGAGCCTGCTTCAGAGACTCTCTCTCTCCCTCTCCCTCTCTTCTGTCTACTGAACGCTACAGAAACAACAGGTCAAGAACCCCACCAATTCATCCACCAGCCGCAGAACCCTGAGTTCTTTCACGGGAGCTCTGTTACAGTAATAGTATCCCACCCCCTCCAGCTCTCTCACTTCCGGCTCCCGGGACCTTCTAGCCAATAAAATCTCTTAGATTCAAAAATCTCTACGTAAACATTGCCACTCCATTACAAGCACTCTTAACCTGAATGCTCAGGTAGCGTCTTGGCAAAAAGCTTTATTTAGCCAACAGGCTGCCATTTAGTCAAAATGCCTTTCTTTCATCCCTGGATTTTAAAACCACTTTTATTATAAGCATAGTAATATGCTCTCCACCAATCCTCTAAAACCCAAAGATATAAGCAAAAGTCTCCAGGAGGCCCACTAGTCTGAGGTAAGCTCTGATAACATTGGGGATACAGACTTCTAAATGCATTCAGAAGCATAAATATAAACACTCACATATATTTTTAACATAATAGGTCTTATCACATCCAACAATATCTCTCCATGTCTATGCATGTTTCCATCATGTCAGACATATGTTCATGTGAATTCAGCGCATATATTTGCTCAAGAATACCCTTTTAAATTTAGATTTTGATATTTTCCAAAGAGATTTTTGCCAAGGCAAGGAACCACGAGAGACCTTTCTTGGAGAATTCTTGCAAAAATAAGAACACTTCAAAAAATAACCTTTAAGATATACAGTGTTGAGTTTCACCCGTTTGCTTTAAAATTCTGAAGATTTATTTTTAACTCATGTGGTAAAATGAAAAGAGGGAAACAGACATTAAAATCATTTACTCGTGCTCTTAAATCATAACCCTTATGTTTAGCTTCTGTCATTCCATCCATCGAGAGACCACATATTCTTGATTTCACAGTAAACTAGGCTTCTCTGTGGATAAGCATTTATCCATAAACGTTTTAATATATTTATCTGTATTTATCCATGTCTGATATCTCAGTATGCTTTCACTTCCACTCTTGAAGGGATCTTAGCCTGAAGGAAGTCTTATCTAAACAATAAGCCACTTCCCCCAGCTCAAGGAAAGGATGAATCCAGAAGCTCACCAAGCTTCCGGAGAAAGGGCAAACTGGTTGAGGCTGACACGTAATAGCATATCATGCTAGGATGAGAAAGAAAACCATATGGGTCAATTAAAAAAAAAAAAAAAAAGGCTGGTCAGAAAGACATTCTGACTGAGGTCACTAGTCAACTTTCTAAGGTACCTTGAGTCAAACGGATTATAAATCAAATTCTTATTTTGGGGCGCCTGGGTGGCTCAGTTGGTTAAGCGACTGCCTTCAGCTCAGGTCATGATCCTGGAGTCTCTGGATCGAGTCCCGCATCGGGCTCCCTGCTCGGCAGGGCATGTAGTCTGCTTCTCCCTCAGACCCTCCCCCCTCTCATGTGCTCTCTCTCAAATAATAAATAAAATCTTTAAAAAAAAAAAAAAATCAAATTCTTATTTTAAGAGATTTCATACATATGCAAAAACACAGACGAAAACCCACTGTAAGAAAGTTTTTTTTTAAGATTTTATTGATTTATTTGAAAGATGCGGTGGGGGGCGGGGGGGGGGGAGATGCAGGCTCCCCGCTGAGAGGGAGCCCCATGCTGGGCTTGATCCCAGGACCCTGAGACCATGACCTGAGCCAAAGGCAGAAGCTTAACCAACTGAACCACCCAGGTGCCCCATAAGAAAACTTTTTAACCCCATTTATAAAGCACAATCCATTTATCTGGTGATTTTTAAATGTGCATATGTACAAGGGTCCCAGGTCCCTCTAAAAAGGAAGGAAGGAGCCATTTGCCTACGTGGTCCCAGGGAAGAGGAAGAGGAAGAGGGTGGAAGGGAGGCAGGGAAAGGGGAGGGAAGGGGAAGAGAGGGGAGAAGGGAGGGGGAGAGAGGGGGAGGGGGAAATGGTAGGACAGAGGGGGCGGGAACAGAGTGTGCACACAGAGAGACATTCACATAGCAGCTGGTGACATTACAGGTAGCACTTGCTATGCAATTCATATTATGCTTTTTGTTATATTTTACATTTCTCAAAAAAGAGAGGAGGGGAGACAGAAAAGAACTCTTTTACCAGGGCACCTGAGACTGGTGGGGATTTTAGCAAGCAGATACCAGGTACCATTAAAAGTAAAAAAAAAAAAAAAGAAATACCTAGAAGTCATTAAAGAGGTAATAACCACCCTTCCAGGGAAGAAATGGGGCCCTGGGCACACTAACTACCCTCTGGGTAGAAGGAAAGCAAATGTTTGGATAAGCCCAGGTTATAACAGTTAAGTACTGACAAGGGTACTTAATTTTATTTAGGAGTTTATATTTCTTAAGCACCTGCTCTACTTCTGGAAAAATATCCTTTTAATAGAAAGTTCAAGTTAATGTGGATGCTGTTCTTAATAACTATTTTATAGAAAATGTAAAATATATATGAAGAGGCAAGTAAAAGCAATACGAAGAAAAAGACGTAACATATGGATATTCGTTACATGGCTCAAGAAAGACAACCTTGGATTTCAGGTAAAGCCTGAACAAGCACCCCTTTCTTTATTTGTGCCAGCTACCTGGAAACAGGGAACCTCGGGGCTTATTTACCTCTACCTAGTTAACTTCAGAGCTTTTAACTCTTGTGTGTTATCTAAATGCTTGGGAAGAAAGAAAACAAAGGAAAATCAAGAAAAGAAAATATGATCCACAATATGCTGAAGGGGGGGGCATGGGAGGAAAAGACTGAATCATATGCATTCTCCCTTTAAAAAAAAAAAAGACTCGAGGGGGCGCCTGGGTGGCTCAGATGGTTAAGCATCTGCCTTCGGCTCAGGTCATGATCCCAGGGTCCTGGGATGGAGTCCCGCATCGGGCTCCTTGCTCAGCGGGAAACCTGCTTCTCCCTCTGCCTCTGCCTCTGCCTCTCTCTCTCTCTCTCTGACTCTCATGAATAAATAAATAAAACATTAAAAAAAAAAAAGACTCGAAATGAAAATACCTGATTTCATATTTACAAAATTAGAAACCAAATGATATCAAGCCACGAGAAGGCACATTAGAAATGGCCCTTTCGTGTGGAGTTAACGGATTTAATATTTAATTTCCCTTCGTAGTTTGCTAAAATCACTTATAAATTCCAAAATGCCCAGTTTCCCACATTTTCCTCCATCAAAAACTATCCAAGGGGCGCCTCGGTGGCTCAATCGGTAAGCGTCTGACTCGGTTTCGGCTCAGGTTGTGATCTCAGGGTCATGAGATTGAGCCCCATGTGGGGCTCTAGAGCTGAGTCTGCTTGGGATCCTTTCCCTCTGCACTCCCCCAACTCAGGCACACATGCTCTCTCTCAAATAAATTCTTTTTTATTTAAGTATTAAAAAACCTAAGAATTCCATCCTGAGTCTGCCTGTAAAAATTAAATATCCCATAAAGATTGTGTTTTATTATTCAAGCAATTAAAGTCTTTTAAAATACACTGGGTTTCTTAATTCAGACCAGAACATAATCCCAGAAACCCTTACGGAAGACACAGAAAGTTCTGCTCCTTTGATGTTCTGATTTCCCAGTGTATAGGACATCCACAGAAAGACAACTACAATAGAAGAACAGTAAAATAATTTTTGAAAGCAAAGCACTAACCTAACCAAAACATCTGCGGAGGGCTCCTTTCATTTCAAAGCCCCTGCTCAGAGGAAAATCAATGTGCATGTGATTTCTACTCCTCTGGGCTCCTGGGGCTCCAGGGTGAAGCAGCTTTCCAAAGCTGGCTGCCTCAGTCATTTCCTCAGGAAATGGGACTGACCACAGCTCGCCCCCAGCTCAGCATGGTCGCCGACATTCAGAGAGGGTCTAGGATTTGGAAGAGGACACGTTCACCCCAACTAGCGATACTGGCGGGTCCCTGCAGGACACACACGCTCCCGCACACTCAAGCCTGGGGCTTCTGCTTTGCTTTGTGCCTTTTGTGGGAGCCCAGGTGGACGGTGACAGGCCCCTCGTTCTGCAGCTGCTCAGACCCTTTTTGTATATCTCCCTCTTCCCCCACCAGACCACCTCAGCGACCCAAGAGGCACAGGACACAGGGTCCGTCGAAACCTGCGTCTAACATACCCAAATTAAGCCCCTCCAGGCAATTCACATGACCACTATTTTCTTCTTGCTCAAGAGCCAAAAATAGAATTGTGCTGACTTGCCCAGAGTGCTAAGGTTCTCGAGCAGTGGAATATCTACTTACTGAATATACAAAGCGTCCAAAAATACCTGTCTCAGGTTTTTCTTTAGAAAGCAGAATGTCAATTTAAAGGGCAGGGCTGCCCTCAGGTTAGCATTTCAAAGCCATGGCTCCCCTAGAAAAGCTCCAAGCAGAAGTTGAGAGTTTACTGAATACCAAACCACGGCAGGCGACCCGAACCCGAACCCGGGCGAGCTGAACCTGGCTATCAGAACTCAGTTATCTGGCGGAGCACGTCCTCCCTAGGGCTGTCCTTCATTTCACCTCCAGGAATTCCTCTGGAAACCAGGTAATCCACCTGGCCTGACGTCTCTGCAGATATCTGGTATATAACAATAAAAAGGTGCTCAGGGCAAGGGCTTGCCCAAACAGACACCCACTGAGCTTGCGAATAATGAAAAAGAACCTTCAGCTAAGGAGATTACCTCAGGATTCTCACTCTCCAGCAGCACATCCACAACCAATAAATCCTTGAAAGTCCAGAAAGGGAAAGAAAAAAAAGGGGCTCTTTTCCTTAGTTCCCCTCCCCCCCAAAGAAAAAAAGGCAAGGATCCTATTTCCTGTATCTGGACGCCATGTCATGGACCTTAGGGCACAGGGGTATGTTTTAAACCAAAAAAATTAAAACTTCCAAAGTGAGAAGCGTTGGTATAAAAAATGTTTGGTGCAACAAAATCCTGGAAAAAATGTAAATGTCCATCAGTAGGGAGATGATTAAATCAACTTTGGTAATCCTCTTAAAATGCGCTAAAGGGGCGCCTGGGTGGCTCAGTGGTTGGGCGGCTGCCTTCAGCTCAGGTCGTGGTCCCAGGGTCCTCGGATCGAGCCCCACATAGGGCTCCCTGCTCCGCGGGAAGCCTGCTTCTCCCTCTCCCACTCCCCCTGCTTGTGTTCCCTCTCTCGCTGCGTCTCTCTCTGTCAAATAAATAAATAAAATCTTTAGGGGCGCCTGGGTGGCTCAGTCGGTTGAGCAGCTGCCTTCGGCTTAGGTCATGATCCTGGAGTCCCGGGATCGGGCCCCACATCTGGCTCCCTCCTCAGCAGGGAGTCTACTTCTCCCTCTGACCCTCCCCCCTCTTATTCTCTCTCTCACTTTCTCTCTCTGAAATAAATGAATAAAATCTTTAAAAAATAAATAAATAAAATAAAATCTTTTAAAAAAATGCACTAAAGTACACATAATGTGAAATTCACCACCTTAATCATTTTTTTAAGAAATTTTATTTATTTGAGAGAGTGAGCGAGAGAACAGAAACTGGGGGAGGGGCAGGGGGAGAGGGAGAAGCAGGCTCCCCGCTGACCAGGGAGCCCAATGTGGGCCTCGATTCCCAGGACCCTGGGATCATGACCTGAGCCGAAGGCAGACGCTTAACCTATGGAGCCCTGCAGGCGCCCCATGTTAACCATTTCTAAGTATACAGTTCAATAGTGTTAAATACATTCACATTACTTATGATACATCCTTTTTTATGGAGTATTATGCAGTCATTAAAATAAGGTAGATGAGGGCCGTCTGGGTGGCGCAGTCGGTTAGGCCTCTGACTCTTGGTTTCAGCTCAGGTCATGATCTCATGGGTCCTGGGACAGAGCCCCACCTCCCCATATTAGGCCCCTTGCTCAGTGCAGAGTCTGCTTAAAGATTCTCTCCCTCTGCCTCTCCCCCCACTTTCATGTGTTCACTCTTTCTATAGAAAATAAATAAATCCTTTTTAAAAAAGGTAGACAGGGGCGCCTGGGTAGCTCAGTCAGTTGAGCGTCTGCCTATGGCTCGGGTCGTGATCCCGGGGTCCTGGGATCTAGCCCCACGTCTGGGTCCCTGCTCCACGGGGAGCCTGATTCTCCCTCTCCCCACTGTTCGTGCTCTCTCTCTCTCTCTCGCTCTCTTTCAAATAAATAAAATCTTTTTAAAAAAAAAGGTAGACGTAAGTACAGATGTGGACCAATCAAGGTATACCATTTAGTGGAAAAAAAAAAAAATCAAGTCATAAAACAATACCTAAATTACATTAAACTTAAAAAGAAAAAACAAGCATATTGCATTTTACATGCTTCTACATAGATATGTAAAATGAAGAGCTATGTAAAATTCATAAAGGGTTAGGATGCACACCAAACATTCTGTCACTTGAATCCAGAAAAGAGCAGGGGATGATGGGAAGGCAGGGGGAAAATGTTTTTCAAAGTTCACCCGCCAGGTGTAGGTGCGCATTTTCAAAATCTCATACCTACAGGGAAGTGGATGAAAGTTTATATTTCCTATGAACTAAGGGATAGTCAAAGTCATCAATCCTGGTAAATTCTGTCAAAGGCACTTTTGCTTTAGCCCTATTTCCCACTAGATTTACGTTCTTTTAACTAAAAGACCCTGGTGCCGGCATTTGCTAATTCATCAATGAGTTTATAGAAATACTGAAAGGATCTGGGCTAAACCTGTCACCACCAATAAACTTCAGGAAAGTTCATTACAGCCTATGCTTGAAGTGGGTTATTCAAAAGATTTTGCAAGAAAGCAAAAAAAAAAAAAAAAAAAAATCTAAATTTCTTCGCTATTAGTTAGATGTAAAGTGCCTTTTTTTTTTTTTTAATGAAACATGTTTGGTGAATTCCAGTATATCAAACTTAAGAAATCACTTGCCCATTTAAGTGCTAAAACAAAGGATTCCTCGTTCAAGAGTAAAACACATAAAAGCTTTAGCATTCCTTTGGCATTTTATAAATACCATTTTTTAGTAGCATCTCTACAATTCTGGCTTGAAGCAAAAGGATAGATTTTCTAAATTAGAAGTAATATTTTGAGTATATAATAGAGAACTTCAAAGTAATCTTCCTTTGTCACCTGAATAAGCCTTCTCAGTTTTCGCACATAAACCCTAAATCCTGCGTGGAAGCCTTTGTCCCTGAAACGCTATAGTTAACCAGCAGATCCGTTTTCTGAGGTTTCTTACTCATTTTACCAGCATTTATTTTCATCTTAAATACTAAATTTAAAATATTTGCAGGGCGCCTGGGTGCCTCAGTCGTTAAGCGTCTGCCGCCTTCGGCTCAGGTCATGATCCCAGGGTCCTGGAATCGAGTCCCACATCGGGCTCCCTGCTCGGCAAGAAGCCTGCTTCTCGGGGCGCCTGGGTGGCTCAGCCCGTTGAGCATCTGCCTTTGGCTCAGGTCATGATCTCGGGGTCCTGGGATCGAGCCCCGCGTTGGGCTCCCTGCTCAGCGGGAGTTTGCTTCTCCCTCCCCTTTGTGCATTCTGTCTCTCTCTCTCTCTCAAATAAATAAATAAATAAAATTAAAAAAAAAAAAGAAGCCTGCTTCTCCCTCTCCCATTCCCCCTGCTTGTGTTCCTGCTCTCACTATCTCTCTCTCTGTCAAATAAGTAAATAAAATCTTTATTAAAAAAAATATATATATATTTGCAAATATTTTTGAGACTTCTAGCATTAGACAACACGGAAGAGAAAACTAGCAGCTCAAGGTATCTTGCATTTCTTAGGGGATTTGTACAGTTTCAAGATGCTTGCTTGCTTCCCTTGGAGGTCTTTGCTGGGAATTCTTACTACCCAAAGTTTTGAAGTACTGTTCTTGCTATAAGGCTTTAAGTCCATGGTTCTCAAGTGGGGCGATTTTGCCCCTTCTCCTCCACCACCACCAACACTGATATCTAGCAAGGTCCAGAGACATCTTTGGTTGTCACAAGTTGGCGGGAGGGTGAGGTAAGGGGTGGGTATCGGTGTCAGGGATGCTGCCAAACATCCTACAATGCACAGGACAGCCCCACAACACAGCACTTTGCAGCCCCAAATGTCGACAGCGCTAAGGTTGAAAACCTCGCTCCAGGTAAACAAAGAGATTTTCCCCTCATCACCCCGTCCCCCTCTCACCAAGACCTAATCCTCTTCAAATCACCATAAACCTGCCTCCCCCCACGCCCCACGTCATCCAGGTGGAGATGGTGGAGGTCACTGCTCCCTCCAGCTACCCCGGCCCCCTGCTCTCCACCTGCTGAGGAAGGGTGTGCGCGAAGGACTTCCTGCATCCTGATCACAACTGCTCTCACATTCATTCCAAAGTGAAGCCACCGCCTGAGCATCAAACGAGTCTCACCAGACACCAGTTTCATTTAAAAGGTGTTTGGAATTATGAAAGGTACTACTTTCAACTATGACATACAACTAAGAGCCTCCCCCCGAAGTTATCACTCACAGCAGGCCTACTGGCTGTTGACCTTACATATAAACTCAGTCACAAATTCTCTTCTTGGGATAGACAGAAAGCAGAAACACACACAATGAATCACATCATTTCACCAATCCGTATATTATACTAAAAGGAAGAGATCGGAGGAAGCTCTGGCCCTACTCCTCTCAAGGCCCCCCCATTTTTCACTAAGTTCACATCAGTGACAGCCAACAGCTTGAAGGATGTTCACCCAGGAATGTGCCACCAAAAAGAAGGGATTCCACAGCCCGGGAATGTGGGAAATGCTGGGTCAAATGCATGCGTGCATGCACACAGACTCATGCACACAACACTTTTCCTTCCTAAACTGCTGCTGTGAACTCTCCGTGAGAATCTTCATTCTGGGGACCCAGGCTGGGAGCACCCCCAAGAGAACTGGGAGGCCAGAAGCTTTTGGGTGAGGTATCTTTGGGACATGCTTGAAACAAAGTGTAAGCAGCTCTTCTCCCTAGGAGATGGTTATTAGCAAATAGGAATGCATTCTGGAATGGAGTGTGGGGGAGATGCTTCTGGCCCATCTTCCCGAACAACGTTTAACTCCGTGTTTCTCCCAGTGGCTCGGCTCCATGGGCACCTCCGCATCAACCCCGAGGACAACTCAAGAAGGAGCGAGCAAACAAATCTCCAAACACGGAGGAAGCATAATAAAAAGGTAATTCTACAGGGGCTCTGCCTTAACTTTAACACCGCAGAAGGGAGGATAAAGACATGGTTTGGCTGGCTCTACAGTTACTGCCAAAGGAGGCTACTTGTGTTGTAAAACACACAGGCGCACAAGTAGGTACACGTATATGCGGTCAAGGAAGAAAAATCAGGAAAGGGAGCAAGGCATCTCTCAATGTTTACCTACTTGCAGCAGCCAGAGCCACCTCAGCGTCACGGAGCAAGCCCGAAATACCTTGCGGATCTTGACAACAGGAGAAATACTTGTGGACCCAGAAGCGGCGGCTTTGAACCTCAAAGATATTTGAGCCTGCCATCGACTGGCCGTAGAAATGACACCTATAAACCACAGTATGCTGTCGTGGTTAAAAGCATGGGCTTTGGAGTAAGACAAATTGTGGAGTGAGTCCTGGCTCTTCCCCTTAGAAGTTACAAGACTCTGGGCAAGTTACTTAACCTCTTCAAGCTTCTGTTTTCTCATGTGTAAAATGGGAAAAAATAAGATCCACTTCACAGAGTTATTGTGAAGGTTAAATAAAACAATCCAGGGGCGCCTGGGCGGCTCGGGCGATTGAATGTCCGACTCTTGGTTTAGGCTCAGGTCATGATCTCGGGATCGTGGGATCGAGCCCCGTGTCGGGCTCCATGCTTAGCACGGAGTCTGCTTGTCCCCCTCCCTCTACTCCTCCCCCTGCTCTCTAATAAATAAATAAAATCTTTAAAAATAATAATAACAATCCAGATAGGTACTTACTCCTACCCGGAATACCTGGGATATGGTTAAGTACTAATTACTGTGAGTTACTATAACATCAAAACAAGGTCAGCGAGAGGATTCTAGCATAGAGAAAGTCCTAGAAGAAATGAAGCCACAGCTCTGGTGCTCTCAGTTAGGGGACAACAAGATCGATGCCATTAGAATTCCCAACCACTACCTGGGATATAATGAGCACCCTTAAATGCCTCTTGCAGATAGGCAGCCCCGCAAGGTCTTCTAAGCGCAATAAATGCAGAACAAATGTTTCCTATCCTCAATGACCTGAAATAAGAGCACTGTGTAACCAAAGAGGTTAGAGCTACATGTGAAATTCCAGCGGAGGTTGACAATATCCTAATGCTCCAGACGAGAACAGAAAAGTTTTACAATTCTACGAGTCATCTAAAATCAAAAGCATTAAAGCCTAATTATTACCACTCAAGTGCTGAACTATATGTTTCAACTTTCCCAAAATTAACATTGGCCAGATAAACCAGACTTGCCTTTTGCCAAACAGGTATGTACCTACGAGGGGCCCCAAACACGAGCACACACACACACACACACACACACACACACACACACACACCCCTACCTGGGAGAGGCCTCAAATACACATCTATGTACACATGAGACCCTAAACATTAGGCTTGAATAATTCCTCCAGCCATTTGGCCAAATTTCCTACCTCCGGTGTGTCATTCCAATGCATAACTCAGACAATCGGCCTTTGCTATGCATTTATGGAGCAAATGCTGAAAACTAAACATATTGTTTTTGTGATTTTGAGTAAACAGAAAATCAACAAAAGAGTCCAGCTCTACACTCAAAAGCGTTCCTACACCTTAGCTACTATACTGAAGAATAGTAAAGGGTGTAGAAATTGGGATCAGAAAGATCCAGGCACGAATGTCAATTCCCAACAACTTAGCCTCGGCATATCTGTTAACCACTCAGAGCCTAAAACAGGGTAAGACCGCCCCCTTGTCAGGTCGTAGATGTTTCGGTAGGGGGTGTTTCACTAGCCCAATGCAAACTACCACCCATGTAGGGTTAGCAGTAACCCTGCCCTCCAAGCCACAGCTGAGTAGACCAGGACCAATTAGCCCGAGGTCTGGAGAACCTGAAGTGGGACCGAGCAATACAGGTCATGTTACTAGTACTGTAGACGAGGATATGGGAACACAGGGGCTGAGGGACAGCCATGTTTGCCAAGTGCACCGGAAAGAGAACGCAGTTCTACCAAAGGAGAGGCACAAAGAGAGCAGAGGCCATGTGGCCCTGAAAAGAAAGCAGAGCAAGCTCAGTACGAAGGACGTGGGAGCTCCCCTGGCAGCAGTCATGGCCTCATCATCAGCTCCTTTTCTTCCAGTGTGAGTTTGAAAAGCTAGGTCTTGATCACGTGTCCTGTGAAGGCAGGCAAACTCCAAACAATCTAGTGTTTTAATGCCTTCCCGTGTGAATCTTGCGTAGAAGGAGCTACTGCTTCTCCCAGTCAGTTCTCTTAACCTCCGCCAGCTGAGCAATGCGTGTCCCCACCCGCCATATCACATGGAGGCTGCCATGTAGAGTTGGTGCTGATTCAGTTATCTGGCGATCACCGGCGACGGTAGCTCATCCTGCCCTCACCCGTTCACCTGTTCACACACCCCACAGTCCTTCCGGGGGCCTTTCCTCTGAGCGCACACAGTCCCCATCGCCCAACCACTGCTGTCCTGTACTTTCACTGACCCACTTGTTCCTGCCTGTCCACTAGACTCGTGACCATCCATTTTCACTCTGCCTTCTGACGACCGCTGAGTACCTATCTCGTCTCTGACTCCTAACTTCTCCTGACACTTGGCATGCTCCAGAAAGGCTGGGGACTTACTACCCCACTGCATTCTGAGCTCACCTCCGACCCAGATAACTTCCATAGTTCCAACCTCTTTCTCCAGGGCTGACCCCATGGCCTTGCCCATCCTGAACACCCAGCCTTGTTTCTATTGCCCCAACCCCACCCCACTGCCCTTCCAGCAGTCTCTGACTCCTCAGGAGCTACACTCACGGGCCAGCCAGGCACCCCCACCACACCGGGCACAGGATTCTGCACCAAGCAGGGAGCTGACAGATCTAGCCGACAATTAAAAATCCTATTCAGTGTGCCAGATTCATATATCATACAACTCCTGAGTCCAAATTTCCAGCAAGATCTAAAATTCAACTAGGATTTCTGTGAAATGGAGTTTTCTTATAGAGAGATGGGGATGGTAAGCTATCTCATGTAACAGACATCATTTTATCATTAGCTCACTTAATCAATGCACATCCCCAAATTTAAAAAATATACTGGGGGGCGCCTGGCGGGGCTCAGTAAGAAGGGCATGTAACTCTTGATCTTGGGTTTGTTAGTTCAGGGCCCACATTGGGTGTAGAGATTACTTAAATATATATATTTTTTTAATTTAAGAAATTATGGGGCACCTGGGTGGTTCAGTCATTTGAGTGTCAGACTCCTGATTTCCGCTCAGGTAATGACCTCAGGATCCTGGGATTGGCTCCATGCTCAGCAGGGAGTCTACTTGAGGATTCTCTCCCTTTCCCTGCTCGCATTAAGTGCACACACTTTCTCTCTCTAATAATCATGTTTTAAAAATTAAAAAATTTTAAATGTTTTTAGAACTTTTTTAAATTAAAAAAATAAAAAATACACTGAAGTTTTGCACAGGCTCTTAGAGTTCAAACACAATACCCCAAGCTCCATCCCGAAACTCAATTTCTTATTTGGCCAAAGACCAAGTCCTTCCCCCGAGACCTCCTGATCCAAGGACTCCAGGGTGGTTGCCTTCATCGTGTGCTGGAGAAGGAGGTGCTGTTGATGAACCATCCTTCCACACTTCTATGTGAGGTGGCTCACTGGAACTCCTATTCTAAGGAAGAGTCATAATCAGAGAAAAACATGTATCATATGATCTCACTAATATGAGGAATTCTTAATCTCAGGAAACAAACTGAGGGTTGCTGGAGTGGTGGGGGGTGGGAGGGATAGGGTGGCTGGGTGATGGACATTGGGGAGGGTATGTGCTATGGTGAGCGCTGTGAATCGTGCAAGACCGTTGAATCACAGATCTGTACCTCTGAAACAAATAATACATTATATGTTAAAAAAAAAGAAGAAGAAGAAGATAGCAGGAAGGGAAAAATGAAGGGGGGGAAATCAGAGGGGGAGACGAACCATGAGAGACGATGGACTCTGAGAAACAAACTGAGGGTTCTAGAGGGGAGGAGGGTGGGGGGATTGGTTAGCCTGGTGATGGGTATTAAAGAGGGCATGTACTGCATGGAGCACTGGGTATTATACGCAAACAATGAACCACGGAACACCACAACAAAAACTAATGATGTAATGTACGGTGATTAACATAACATAATAAAATTTAAAAAAATAACAATGAGGCAAAAAGAATAAAATAAAATAAAAAAATAAAAAATTGTTCCAAACCATAAAAAAAAAAAGAAAAGTCACAAGTCACCTCGATTCCCTGTCAGGCACGGAGGCAGAAATAGTGGCAGGCCAACTGCTCTGAGTCCTCCTCTCTCATCAGATACTGACTCTCTGAACCAAACACGGCAGAGTCACCCCCAAGTGTCAATTTAAGGCCAGTCTTCATCACAAGGACTTAAAATAGATACCCCTGCCACATATCTCAGTATTACAATTATCTTCTGTTTTATCAGACTACAGGTGTCAAAGGGGTTAAGATACTAAAGGAGGAGTAATGCAGTTACGTAGCAACAGGAACAGACTGATCTGGTCAGACCGTGTGTATGCAGAAATCAACAGTCAAGCCAGTGTGGACACCGGCGACCGAAACCGGTTCTGACCCCATTTGCGCTCACTGGCATCCCATGCAAAGCCACAGGGTGAGCCCCTGCAGAGTGAGGCAAGTTTTGGAGAATCAGATCACTCTGGAAGAAGAGGAAGCAGGTCCAAAACCAAGGGAAACGATGGAGACCCTTGCTACCCAACGTGTGGTCCAGCAGCAGATCACCATAACCGGCCAGCTTGTCAGACGAGCAGAACCTGGGGCCCACTCAGCCCTACTGCATCACTATCTGCATTATCTAACACATCCCCAGGTGATTTGCATGCAACCTAAAAGTGTGAGAAATGCTATGTAGACAACAAGGGCACCCAGGACCAGGCATGGGACTCTGAGGAAGAGGTACAAGACACGAGCACCAAGCAGGAGCCATTATTTGGAAAAGGCAGTATGACCTCAAAGCCAGCTCGTCCCTGGCCCAAATCCAAGGTCTGTCACTCACGAGCGTACCACCTTGGGCCAGTCACTTCACCTCTCTCGAGTCTCACCAGGGATGGTAATTATACTTCACAGGGGATGTTAAGTGTGAGCATCCAGCACATGGTAAACTTGTGATAAACACTGGCTCCCTGTCCATTCGGAAGCAGACACCAGCCTGGCACGGCTGTCTAGACCCAGTAGTGCAGAGATGAACTAGGAATATGTGGGAGAGAAAAGAGGTCCAAACCAGAGGAGCACGAGTTTCTCTAACCAGGAGACATCACATCGTCTTTACACTATCTTTACCAACCGAAAGGGGAACTCAACATCAATGAACAAGAATACTTCAGGGCACCAGACAGATTTCACTGCTAAATTTCGTTAGATGTCCATCCAACATTCCAGAACAGCCCTGTCCAATAGAAGAAGAATGAAAGCCATATATATAGTTTTAAATTTTCTAGCAGTCACATTTATAAAAGAAACGAAGGGGGGGTGTGGAGGGGGTAAATAAATTTTAAGTTAATAATTTTAATTGAGTAATAAATTGTATTCCACCAAAATAGCCTTGCTTCAACATGTACTCAACATGAAAAAGTATTAATGAAATATTTTACCACCTTTTTTTTTTCTTTTGTATAAGTCTTCAAAACCTGGTGTGTATTCTAGACTCCTTTTTTTTTTTTTTTTGAGAGAGAGAGAGCACAAGAGGGGGGAGCGGGAGAGGGAGAAGCAGACTCCCTGCCGAGCAGGGAGCCCGATGCGGGACTTGATCCCGGGACTCCAGGATCATGACCTGAGCCGAAGGCAGTCGCTTAACCAACTGAGCCACCCAGGCGCCCAAAACCTGGTGTGTATTCTATGCTTACAGCCCATCCCGGTTAGGACTAGCCACACTGCAAGCAGTCCACAGCAGCACGTGACGAGCGCCCACTACACTGACATTAAAATATCACCCAGAGATTCCTTCTCCACTCAATCTTCTATCACCACCAAACCCCAGTGTGAAAGATACTGACTATCTGGTCACTGCCCAGCAAATGCGGGAAGCAGAGTGAAACTGTGGTTAACCTGCCATATTTTCACAATCAGGTTTTGTTTCTTTGAACTCCGGTTAACATAAATCACATCAACTAGACTATAACCATCACTGATTGGGCTGGATTTTTCTGGAAGCAAAGACAGTCGAAGTACGAGATAATAATGACAAAATTCATCTGACATTTTCCAGCTACGAGTGAATGTCCAGCCAAGTGGGAACTAGGACACTAGGTCCCCTCCTGCTTACATTTCCCCCACTTTAAACCAGGTAGAGGGCGGCTATCACTGAAGACATTACAGACGAGGCAGGAGACACTCAACTGTGGATTTTCATGGGCCAAAACAAACCAAAACAAAACTACTTAAAAATGAGCTAAGAGGCAGGACAGGAAAAATAACGCCCTCTACGATGAGAGAAGAATGTCAGAGCAAAGGCCCTTCCCCTAAACCAGGGAAGCTGAGGAACACAGAACAGCTAAGATTTGAGGGAGGACTTACCCCGTAGCAGGCACTCCGCTAAGCACTTTACATGCACTTAATCTTCGCAACAACCCTCAAGAAAAGCATGGCCTAGAATTTAAGGAACTTGCTCAAGGTCCCAAGTTGGCAAAATACAGCTCTAGGTCACCGAGGGCTAAGCAAACAGGTGTATGTCATCACTGAGAGCCAGGCAAAGGCCACTGAAAATCCCCGTGGACTGAGCCCCCAGACTTAACTAGAACACTAGGCATGATCACGTCTCAAACTAGAGACCTCAAACTACCTCTCCCACTCTTGCTCTGTTAAATCAGCAAAACAGTTAAAGACCAGCTTACCAATGAGCACCTGTGTGGTTCACAGGACGTAAGGACTGTACGTATGAGCTAGTGCCTACACCACCCAGCACATAACACTGGACGGCACAGAGACAGTCCGTAATGACGCAAGCTGCTTTAGACTGGGAGTCCAGCGTGCTGGGTTCTATCCACCTACCCACCCCTCCCTCTCCCCAGTTTGGGCTCACTGTAGAAAAGGAGGTAAGTCGGGGCGCCTGGGTGGCTCAGTCGTTAAGCGTCTGCCTTCGGCTCAGGTCATGGTCCCAGGGTCCTGGGATCGAGCCCCGCATCGGGCTCCCTGCTCTGCGGGAAGCCTGCTTCTCCCTCTCCCACTCCCCCTGCTTGTGTTCCCTCTCTCGCTGTGTCTCTCTCTGTCAAATAAATAAAATCTTAAAAAAAAAAAAAAAAGAAAAGGAGGTAAGTGTACATCTTTGAAGTATTTCCAGCTAAGGGAGCTTTAAAAACAAAAACAAAAAAAAATACAGGGCTTTGAATTTTCTAACTTAGTAAGCTTTTCAGCCACCTAATTATGATTCAGATCCCTAGAAAGAATTTGTTCCTCATAGAAGAAAATGATCAAAATCAATACCCATAATGAGACCAATGAGTCAGCCTTTGCAAAGCCAGAGTTTGTGTCCCAAAGAGAAAAAAAAAGGCTGAGTTGAGAAAACATTCAAGAACTACACCTTGATTTTATCTTTAGGCCTCTCTAAATCCTGCAAGATGCCTGGAATCTCTAATTATGTCAAGTTGTACTAATATCTAACCGAAAACAATACAAAACCTGCATTTTCCATCCCTAATGACCATTGACTACAGGCCACTTAGGAGGGAGTACTTGGGGCAGGTAAAAAGGCCACTTTGAGTTTGTCTAAAAATGACTTATTTTAGTTTCCAGATTTAGATCAAGTAGAATTTGCTCTCCCCCTCTCATTCTAAAAGAGGAAAAATTCAGGACTTCCTGTCTACAGAAGATGATTCAAAGAATTCTTTAAACTGTGTTTATTTATTATTGAGACAAAAGATTCTTCTCAGCACTACTTCCAATTTACTTTGAGCTCATCCTTCTCAAAGAATAAATAAAAACAAAAACATCCCGGTTCCATCTTCCTTCCTTTTTATATCCTCACCCTACACTGCCCAGTAAAAATGTACTCTTTTCAACCCGCTTTCTCCCACCGTCTCAGACCTACCGACTCTCTTCTCTCCATGCTGAGTGAAGTCAGGAAAACGGGGCTAATTACAAGGGAACCTCAACTGTATCCCAAACTTCCCCATTACGTGTTCTCACCTCGGGCGTCGTCAACTGCCACCTCTACCTTGAACCTTATTAGTGCTTTACCGCCTAGCACCTACCCGTGCCCTCTCTCAGGCTCCTCCTCCTAGCCTCCACACCCCTAAACACCTTCCAAGGTTTCCTCATGCCCACCAATTCTGCTCCCCGAAGCAGAACAGCCTAGTGGTGAGGAACCAGCTTCAAATTCTGCCTCTAGTATCGTTTATGAGCTGCCGGCCTTGGCCAGGGTCTTTGTTTCCCACCTGTACCTTGGGAATAAAAGTACCCAGCTCCTCTCACTGTTTCAGTATTACGTGAAATAACAAAAGGAAAGGCCTACCATGAGAGGCCGTGTCTGCAGATGTCAGCTACTAAGATTACTTTCTGCCTCTCTGGAAACGTCTCGCCCTCCAATCTTCCAAAGCATGCATCTTAAGTTCTTCAGCCCCTCCTTCTTTAAGGCTTTAACTATATAAACCATTATCTTATGGAACCCCAAACTCAACCTTTTTCACATCTTTCTTCTATCATCTCTGTTTTATGCCCATTCCTCCCAGTTTAGACCTCCAGCCCAAACAGATCCAGGCAACAAAGGACACCTCTATGGACAACTCAACCCAAACGTGAACTCACTGTATGGAGCCCCTTCACACCCACCCTCCCAATCTATTCTGCCTTCTGAATGCAGTATCTCACAGAAAAAAACAACCAGCAGCAAGTAACCTCAAGGAACAAACTTGGCACCGTCCTCAGCTCCTCCCTCTCTACCACCCCCCCCTTCTCATCGGGTACACACACCTGCCCCACCTACCACTCCATCCCACTGCAACGCCTGGGCTCAGGCCCTCTTCTCTCCCGGATTTGCTACGGTGGTCCCTTCATGTGACCTCCCTGCCTCCAGCCTGGACAGTCTCCATTCCCTCCTCAGACACTACCCCAAAACCTCTGTCATTTCAAGTAAGGCTTTCTGCTTCTACCGCCTACACAAGGAAGTCCCCACTTGAGTGCACTGTACAGAATGACCTTCAGAAATCTAGCCCTCGACTGCCTCCTGATGTCATCTCCTACTCTCCCACACCCAACCCAGTTCTCCCGGCCCCGCTCTCTGGGCCCCACTCTCCCGGCCCCGCTCACAACACCAGGCTTGCTCAGTGCCTTTCCATAGGCTGCCCCATGGGACTAGCGCTCTTCCCCTACTCTCAGCTAGCTGTTCCTACTCTTAGTGTCTTGCACGGTTCAGCACAAAAGCCACCTCCTCAAGGGCTCCTCCCTCTGGACACTGGGCATTAGGGAGCCCATTCACATTCCTATCATAGCATCTGTAGGCTAACTTCCCACTAGAGTGTTCGCTCTGGATTCCTTTTCTCTTGGTACTCTCAGTGCCTAGCACAATGTCTGGTGCTTAGGAAACACTCAGTACCTGCAAAACGGACGAAATAATCCCCAAATGAAGATCATTTCCCACTTCTCGGGCTCTCCTCTGTACAGCACCATAACCTTGGTCTGTTTGTTCTTCCCATTCCTGAATGCTAGTTTATCCTCTAAAAAAATTTTTAGAAGTTAAAATTTTTTTAAAAAATTGAGATTAAAAAAAAAGCTCCCCAAATCTCCCTACTTCCTTGCCTAGATTTTGCTTAAATATTTTCATTTCCTTAAAAGGCATCAAACCTGAACAATAACTTCAGATATTAAAACAACACCCATATTTTGGCAGTCAAAAACTCAGACGAATTATAATTAATAATACGTTGTTTACACAACTCAGATTTCAACAAAGATCTTCGGTACCACTTTCCAAAATTGTTGATTCTGTTATCAATTTGGCGGGGTATTGAACCTGAAGACAAATGTAAAAATTAAACTGCCAAATGTTTCTGAAGAGATGAAAAATAATTGTTGTAGGAAATAAAGGATATTTTACCACTGGCAGTTTTCTGTTCCCACTTTTGGCTAATTCCGATTAGTTCTGGGTTATAAAGCATGTCATCCCGTTAGTGAGTGGTCCATTATCATAATCATCTCTCGTGTGTCTTCAGATAATGCTCCCTGCAATCTCTTACTTGGGACGTCTTAGCTGCAGCTGACAAGGCCAGATCGCGCTCAGGAGCTGCGAAGAAGAGCTGAAGGTGCTTTCATTCAGACTTCTAATTCTTAGGTACTGACCGTATGGCCCCGCCATGCCACTTCCCCCGAAGTATTTAGGGCACAGACATAAAAACTTACATTCAGACAAAAGCCGGTGTGCAAACGTTTACAGCAGCTTTCCTCGCAAGCACCCCCGCAAGCACCCCCAGGGAGAAGCAACCCAAACGTCCCGGGGAAATGGATAAACAAACTGTGGTATGTCCATATAGGGGTCTACAGCTTGGCAACAGAGAAACGGCCAGTACAGAGACGCGCGACAACATGGATGGATCTCAAATGCACTTTACTAAGTGAAAGAAGCCATTTGTATGGCATTCTGGAGAAGACCAAATATAGGGACAGAACACATCGGTGGTTGCCAAGGGTTGCGGTGGGAAGAATCTGCCTACCAATGTACAGCAGGAGGAAAGTTCCGGGGGTGATGGAAACATTCCCTGTGGATAGTGGTGGTAGATACACAGCGCTATATGCTTGTCAAAACCTATAAAACTACACACCAGGGTAAATTTTACTGGATGTAAATGTAAAAGTGAAAAAAGTTAATTATTTAACCATGACTCAGTTAAAGATCCATCCCTCAAATATAATTAACACACAGGTGTAGATTTCCTCAATGTTTACTGCAGATGTGGTTACTGTACAGATTAGGAAGAGATGTTAGGGGAATGAGGAGGGAACAACCCCAAATCTTTTCCAGATACTTCCGGTTTCCCTTGCACTGGCAACCGTCCTGGGATCCCACATCAGGACAACCTCTGCTCCAGCTGTGAACAGCTAGATGGGGAGTTCTAGCAAGGAGATGAGGGAGGTTATTCAAACCCAACAGAAGACAGACCCAAGAAAGCATTTCAAGGGAAGAAAAAAAGGAGGACGGGAGACACAAATCTGAAAATTCTAACTCATCCTAGTCAAAGGTGTATGTAGAAAATTCCATCTACATGTTGGCAGCCTCCCTCCTAAACCCTTCTTTAAAAAGGAGTCAAGGTAGACGGGGGCAGGGAATCTCTTTGTGAGAAAAGGGGGGCGGCGGGAGAGAAACAAGCCTCCTCTCCTGAAGCAGGATGCTGAAGAGTCCTAAAAGCCCTGGGTCTCATGTTTCTTAACGTGGAGAAAATAATTCCAAGTAAGCAAGTGATGAAAACAAAGGTTCAACACCCTGTGACACTTTCCAGTGTACCCTCATCAGCCAAACCCCCACATCCCTCCTCCAGAGGGGATGGCCAGCTTGTCATCCTCGGAGGCTGCCGCAGGCAATCCCTGGCAGGCTCCAGGTGTGGCCATCAGCATGGCGACAGTGACAGCAAGGACACAGGCCCGGCCCCAAGTGTGGGTGCCACCCCGTTCCCTCCTGGCTCTTCCAGGAAGGAGAATGCTGTTGCTCATTCTCCACACTCACATTCACATTCCCAAGCCCAGAAAACTCTCCGTTCCTGTTCCTGTCCCCGGAGACCTGGGCCTGCTACATTGTTATACCTCAGCAGGAGACCGCCACCTGAGACAAACCTCAGTCCACAGATGAGCTCCTGATTGCTGCCCCGGAGAACCAGCTCTCCAAGCTTAAACAGCCCTTGCAGCTGGAAAGACTGGCCTAAATGCAAAACAAATGCGATTTTCCAGGAGCCTTCTGGGGGGGGAGGAGGAGTAACAAAGCTAAAAATGACGGAGAGAGTAAACCAGAACATTCTGTGACATGCAATGCCTTACAAAAAGGGCTCTTAAAACATACTATCAAGAAACATTCATTGCACGGGGTTAGCTGTCAAAGTTAAATAAAAATCACTGACTTTCTAAAGACAGGAGTGAAGGACTAAATTATAAAACAGCTTATTGTATTAAGCTCATTAAGGTTTATCATATCAGCCATCTGAGTTTTAGCTGGCACCAGAAAAGCAGGGGCAGCATATCATACAACGTGGACTGCGATCTGCTTTGCAAGCAGATTTCTACCACACTCAGGCACAAAACCTCTGGCAGTCGAAAATGATGTAGAACTGAAAACCAATTTTAGCACAGTGATTTGTAAAGAATTTTGTTCCATCATGTAAGCTATTTACTGGCATATCAGGCCAAGATTACATTTATCTTTATTAAATACTACACAAAGTATTCTGAGCTAACCATGCCCTCGCTTCCCTTTTCCCAGCTTTATCACACACTGGATGCTCTGCAATCACATGAAAAAAATCCTTAACAATACAAACCCTTGCATACTTGACACCCTTCACTGCAGAAACTCTGCCCACCAACTGCCAGCACACAACTTCACATATTCTAAGATCCTCGGCATTTCTGAAAAGACTCGACTCTGCACAAATCCAGGAGGAACAAAATCCCCTCTTCAAAGTAGGGGACAAATGTATTTTCAATCCTGTCCTCTATGGGCTCCTCTTGACTGTTACTTCTACCAAACCAGGACACCGAAGGAGTTCTCTCTGTCGTTGAGATCATACTGGATAGGATTCTGGAGCTGCTTGGTTTCCTGTTTGGGGAAGTTGCAGCTCTTTGCACCAGGAACCCCAAGGCAAAATGTTCAGTGTTCCCCCTGTAAGCGCTCACTGCCTTTGTTCTTCACTTTGCTTGACTCCTTTCTGCTTTCTTCTCCCTGCTCCTCGAAAACCTCTGGTTTTGGGGGGGTGCGTAAAAATGCCAGCTCGAATTTAACTGCAAGCTCTCTAAGGCTTCAGACATTTTCCACCATCCACTGCTATAAAGCTTTGAGTTAACAGGCATCTTTACACAGATGAAGCCAGACTAGCCGGTTTCCTCCTGGTACGGCATTAGCATTCCACGTTAAAATGTGTACCACCAATAATCCAATGGCAAACTCACCGTCAACAGCCCCCAAAATCAATAAAAGCCATTCCACCACTTGCCTCGGAGTTGACAAACCTTTCAGGTTAACACAGAGCACAAGGTAAAAGGAAGGTGATGAATGAACAAAAGGCAAATCTACCTTCAGACTCCTCAAATCCTAAAAAGGAGGCTAGGCTGCCTCGATTTGGCCAAGTCCTTCCTTTTTTTTTTTTTTTTTTGATCATCATCCGGATAATGCTACACGTGTGCTGCTTTAGTCTTATGCAAAGCAGTGCATTCTCCACAAGGCCCTGATGCCTACCATTCTCTAAACTTGCCTCTTTCCAGGCCTGCCTCTTTCTAAAGGACTAGCCACATGCGAGTTAATGAAGTCATTCTGATTTTGTCTTGATAGCAATACCATCATAAAGTCACTCTAATCCCATTAAACCTGGATAACATTAAGAGTATTCCTTCTCCACTCTGAGCCCCAAATTATCTCCAGGGTACCAATCCACTGTCCATCTGTCTCTGCATGGACCTTCAAATAAACACTTAAATTCATGCTCAAAATATCATATCTCACCTTGTGAACCTTGACCTTTTGGAAAGACTTTGGCCCAATGTTCAGTTACTGTCACACGGTTGCATTCTCTGCAAATATGAAAGGGTTAAAAGCAGCCCCAGTCAACAGGCCTACAAGGAAAAAAAAGACAGCATGTATGCCTTACAGTATCACTGGAATGCATTTATGCTCATTTCCTAGAACAATACTGTTACCTTTTGGCCTTCATAATAGTCAGAAGTATCCCCAACACCCTTTAGTAGCTTCTAAAAGGAAAAGCACAAAACAGAACATACCCTGCAAGAGAAAAAAAAAAAAAAAAGGCATGCAAAGTAGCATTCTCCAGCAACAAACAAACTACCATTACAAATCCATCAGTTCATTTTGGTTTTGTTTTGTTAGAAACACAGAGAAAGAGAGAGAGGCTGCATAAACCAAGTGTCCCCACCCTAGCAAGGCACATTTTTTTCTTTAATAAGGGTCATAAATCTCAGCTCCTTGTCCATCCCTTAAGCAAAAGAAAAAGGCAGGAAAAGCCCAAGTAATCTCAGACCTTGCAAACCTGCACATTTTTTTCCATCTTCTCTACACAGAATCTTTTAGGGCTCCATTAGTCACGTACCAGTGCTGTGTGGTGTCTAAGTGTGCATTCACATACTGTGTTGGGATGGTACCTTCCTGCAAGCTCCTCTGCTTTTGGCTGCCATGAAGGGAGGAAGCTGCTATCCCACTGTAGTAGCTCAGTGACTGCATTGTGTTCAGGAGCTGATCTGCCTCAAACCAGTTTCAGCCGGTTCTGGTCACCCTACATAAAAAAGCTATGGCAACCCTCGCTGAGTTGCCAACAAGTCCCTGAAAATCATCAGCACAGAGGGGATCTCGCTAGGGGTTGCTTTTCCCTTTTAGGTCTTCGTGAGGAGGGGAAGGTCATCGTGTGTCCCCCCCACCACCACCACCACGCAAGCACACAGCCTTGGAAAGGCTCACCTCACAAGCACCCCAGAGCCCCTCAGGGCCCATCCCCCCTGCCCGTCCACCCCAAAGCCCACCGCAGACACTGTTTCCCCCTCCTTCTCCTTCCCCCACTTACCTCCCACAACCTGGCTCACACCTTTGTGTACGTGTGTGTCAGTGTGTGTTCTCTGTGCTGGTGGCTGACAAAGAGCCCCCAGGAAAGCCATCTATGTGTGTCTCCTCACACTGCATGCGTCGGCTGCGGGAGCGGCCTCGGCCTCCTAGCAGAGTGGTGCTGGCTTGTTGACCAGGCTCCTCTCCGCCTGTCACCCCCACCCCACCCAGCCCCCTCCTCCCGTCCCTCTCCTCGCTCTCCCAGCCCTGTCACCACCACCAGCAGCCCCCCCAGTCTCCTCCTCCTCCTCCTCCAACCTTCTCTTCTTTCAAGCACCTGGGGGGGGGCGGGGGGAGAGAGGTCCAAATCCCTTCACCTCGGGGTAGGGAACGAGGGATGCCTGGGGTGGGGAGGGGGGGCAAGTGAAGGGGCAGTGAGAACGAGGGGCACAGAGGCCTTTAAAGAATCCTCTGCGCACCGCCGGCGCTGGAGGGGGTAGGAGCGAGCTCCTGCGCTCACGTGGCCCCCCTCTCTGAACCTGTGGGGCCTAGCGAAACCGGCTCGTCCTCGGCCCCCCCAAGGAAGCTGGCGGGGCGCGAAGGCCGGCCGGCCCCAAGGCCAGGGTGGGACAGGCCACTGCGGTCAGGCCAAGGGGCCTGAGCCTCACGCGCTCGCCCCGGCCCGCAGGGGTGGGCCCGAGGGGCCGGCGCGCCCGCCTCTCCCCCGCAGCCCACCCGCGCGCCCCGGCCTGCGCTGCCCTCGCCCCTCGCTCGCCCCCGGCCGCCCCTCGCCGCCCCCCGCCCCGCGGGCGCGCACCCACCCCCTTCCCGGGGTTGGCCTTCGCAGCGGTCAAGCCCGGGCGTCTGGGCCGCGGCTCGGATGACCTTTGTTCAGCGCGGCGCCGCCGGCGGCTGCTGCTGTCGTCGGAGCGGCGGCGGCGGCTTCCATGTTACGGGCGTGTCATCTGCATTCCCGCGGCCGGGCTCTGTGTGTGCGCGTGCGGTGGAGCGGCCTCGCCGCCGCCCGCCGCCGCCGCCGCCGCCGCCCGCCGCCTCCCGGGCTGCCGGCTCCCGCGCCCC
>NW_023270854.1:16398588-16497055 GCF_011800145.1 Mirounga leonina
CGGCGGCGGCGGCGGCGGCGGGGCGGCCCGCCACGCCGGGGCCTACGGCTGGGGTGCGGGCCCTGCGGCGGCGGCGGCGGCGGCGGCGGCCCGAGCGGCGAGCGAACAAAAGGGAGCGCGGCAGAGGGGGAGGGGGCGGCCGGTGGGGGGAGGGAGGATTCGGGGGGAAGGGAGGCGAGAGCGCGAAGCCCCGCAGCCGGCGGGCGCGGACGCCCGGCCGGCGCCGACTCCGCGGCTGCGAGGGGAGCCCCGCGGACCTGCCAAGTCTCGCCCATATGGGGCTGCTGCATGGCAGCTTGGCCCCGGAGAGCGGGCTGGTGGTGCTGAGGGGATGGAGGGAGGGCTGCTTTTTTTTCCAAACGACACTTCGGGCTCTCACCCAGTCCTTTCCATGGCCCCAAGCCGCAACTTACTCGCGTGGAAGGAAGCAAGGCCTCGCCAAAGACGGTTGAAAAAGACCGTGAGCCTCTACCCAGGATCTTGAAGCCAAGGTGGCGTTTTGTTATCCTCGTAATGGTGGCAAATAAGCAAGAAGAGAGCACGCTGTCTTCAGATAAATTAATCTGAAATTCTCCCTGGAGGTGGAAGAAGGGGTCTCCTCTGTTGAGTTAGTGGTTTGGAGCCCTTTTCGCCTTAAACTGAGCCACAAAAGAATGGAAGACACCCCCTGGGGTGGGGAGAAAGCCCTGGTGTAAAAGACGCACGTTTTGCTTTCAGAGAAAAAGCCACTGGGGCCAGATTGAAACATGGCATGTTCAGTTCTTGTAGGGTTTTTTTTTTTTTTTTAAATGGGGGAATGATATTGAGTAAACAAGATGTAATAGCTCGGTCTTTAAATTCAAGAAGGGAGATGGTGTACAGATACAGCAAGCACATATTGTACATACAGCAGGTGGTCATAGCCTACAGAACGCAGAAAGATACATCTATAAACCCCGCTCAGACCACAGTGGTGTGTATAATCGTTAACACGTCCAAGAAGGAGACAATATGTTACCAACAGATCAGGTATGCTCTTTATCCAGCCCCGGGTCCTGGGTCCTACCTCTTTCACGGAGGTGCACTCAGTTGAAAGGCTTTTTGAGAGAAGAGAGAAACCCCATGTCAAGCTAATTGTGCTTGCCCTGGAACTAGGACAAAATGGAAGAGTCTGAAAAAAATGTCACCCTAAGCTCTTAAAAAGGCTCACTTGTGTGTGAACCGGGTGGACTCTAAAGATAATATTACTCGACTAGCATGGAAGACTCCCAGCATGGGAAGCTGTTGCTGTGTATTATATTTTAAATTAGATTAATTGGTTCATATTTGCAAAGTATGCTGAAAAGTTGTTATGGTTGGGGTGTTTTTTTTTTTTAAATCTCAGTATGCCTCTCCTTTGCATTAACTTCCATTGAGGAAGCCATTGTTCTCTATTATGGGGACACTATGATGTAAATTGAAAGTAGCATTTTTGCTATTTAAGACTTTTCATGTAAATGAACCGAATCATTGTCTGACGGAAGAGTTGTTGGTCTTTCATTGCAAACGGCAAATTGTTTGGAGTTGCACGTAAATTGGCACACATATTTACACGTGTTTAGAAAGACCTCTGTAATCTGCAAATTTTGACAGCCAGGGCATCACATTTATCAGTGTTACAAGATGATGAAACTGAAACTCTCATCTTCTTTTAGCCTAAAAACCGTGCCAGAGCTCTGTGGGTCGAGTTTCAACTTTACCTGGGCTTGATTCCATTTGAAAGGAGGCCTTTTTTCTTCTCCCAAAGGTGGGCCTTTATTAGCTTGCATGTAAAAACATTCCAGGCATTGAAGAGTATACAAGGACCTACTTATCTCAAATCTTGATGCACTACACATATCCTGATATATGAAATTTCATAATGCACATATCCTACTAAATCCTAGGTTCCCTAGATTTGGAATCTTTGTTTACTTAAAATGCTCCCTTGCCCTGCCCCCATTCCTTCTCTTAGGAGTTGAAAGCACAGCACAGCAGTCTTTGAATGGTTACACGAATTGTATTACCAAACTAAAGTCTGGACTTCTTATTTTTATCATAAAGAGGCTTCAGTTGTACAACTGCCTCGTGGCCTCGTAATGCCAAATACTTTTTGAGCAAAGCTTTTTACAAAGCCCAGTATTTTGGTCAAACTCGCTGGAGGAAATTAGTTTGAAAGCACAATTCATCATTTGCACAAACGGCGACAGATAACATTGCATCTGCTTTTAAAAACCATAAAAACCGAAAATAAAAATAATAATCTCTTGCACATTGTCTCAGTTCTATTTTTACAAAGAGGATTTTAGAGAAACCCTTTTGCCAGGTAGACCAACAGTAAAAGCAAAGCACCCATCCTAGCCCATTCTAGAAGATTACTGAGTTTCACAACAGAAAAAAAAAAAAAGGCACTATTTAGTGTAAGTTTTTAAAAAATGACACTACCCCTCTACCAAAAAATGAACACAAAGGTTCATTCTGTTATTCTACATACATAAGGCTATCTTGGGCACCATTCTGCTCTGGGCAACAATAGAAGTAACTTGACTGCACGAATGAAATAAACGATTATTTGAGTGCTGTAGATAAGAAAGAACAGAACAAAGAAATCACATTATTCTTATGCCAACTAGAAACTAAAGGAATTCCAAATCCTTTGGGATTTTGTTGGTGTTTTTATTGCTAACTCTCAATGTCTTAGCTTTTCCTCCAATCAGTATATTGCAAAATCCCAGCTTTTCTTTCCCTTTTTTTTTTTTAATCCTTTTGTGGTTTGAAACCGGCTTTGCAAGCACATATAGATATCAGTCTACACGTAATACTTCACCTCCAAATTCCACTATGAATTCGGAAATTCCTTTGTTAGACAGAGCACACAAAAGGTGTGTTCCTTGAGGAAAAGGAGACCAAAAAATGAGAAGAAAAACCTTTTCTTTATCTCACCATCAAAAGGCCTTACGAACCACTCCTAAACTGGCAGCTTCCTGACCTGACCTACCCATTTTTTTCCTCAAAACTAAGGTCGGCCTAGGCAGTTACAGAGTTTAACAGGTTACATTTGCTGGCTTGTTTTTAAAGGAATGATTACACTATCCAACACTAGCCTTATAATCTAAAGATCTGTAGCTGAGTGACCAGCAAAGAAAAGAAAATCCATCTTTTTTAACATCCAAATATTGATAGAATCGGGATTTTTTTTTTTTTTGGTGTATTTTCCAAAAACATACCCTTGAAATAAACCATAATCAGACTTAAATTATTATTAGCCTACCAGAAACAGACTGAGGCGAGGCCTGGGAAAGGGTCCCCCTTTCCTTTGTTAGTGATTTTATAAAGAGATTTTTCTGTAGCAAATCGACATCCCCTTTCTTGACCCTTAGTTTGGAAATGCCTGCAAAGCCCTTTCACTCAGAGACCTGAATGTGGGGGAAGAGGGGTGTCTGTCTGTGAAAAGATAAACTGGGGCATATTAAAAATTTCAAGAGTTTATTTGAGCAAAAATCAACTCAAATTGGACAGTGCCTAACCGGAAGTGGTTAGGAGCGCTCCACCTACAGGAGCCCAGGGAGAGACAGAGAAGGTGCAGAAACAAAGAAAGGAAATTATGTGATTGGCTACAGTCTACAGCTCAATCGGCTGTTTGTGATTGGGTGTCCTTAGCTTTTCCATTATGTAACCTTGAGGTATTTACAGGCTTAGATTTTGATTTGCCTACGTGAGCCACCCTGTTATTCGAGCAGGTGCCTCAGTCTCTTGGCCTCCTTGTTTAACTAATTTAACAGTTCAAAGTTGGACATTACCTAGGAGGCCCCTTGATATCTGAATGACTTCCGGAGTCCTGGCTACTAGATGGATCCGCTAAGGTTTATCTCCTACTGTCACTTTAGGGCCTAACTGCTGGAGAGCCAGGCTTGCCCAAGGAAAGAGAAGGATAGGGACCAAGGAAAGTGTTGTTTTATGAACTCTAGAGAATTCAAGAAAAGCCGGACGTATGGAGTTTGGTATACCAGCATAGAAATCATCTTCAGGAATGGTGGGCCAAAGGGCAAGGCCTGTTGAGAATTGTGTAAGATCTCCCGCCTCCCTGTAACGTTTACATTAATGCCTCAGGATCTTTGACAGGGACTGGTGTTTGGGCTTGTTTTCGACTCTCCAAGCCTAAGAGAAGGGAAGAAAAGCTAGGAAGGTATCTGACAAAAAGAAGAGCCATCCGGTTAACCTTTTAAGGAGGAGACGGGAAAAGGCAGGAAATGAGGACTCCGTTCCACCGGTTTGAATCTTCATGTTTGCGTCTGCCCCCAACACCCCCACCAGTTAGCACAATGCCTTGTACATGCCACAGCTGAAGTTAACTAGTTATTGGGATGCCTGGCTGGCTCACTCAGTAGACCATGTGACTCTTGATCTTGCGTGGTGAGTTTGAGCCCCACCTTGGGTGGAGAGACAAGGAAGGAAGGAAGAGAGGAAGGGAGGAAGGGAGGGGAGGGGAGGGAAGGGGAGGGAAGAAGGAAAGAATTAGTTACTTGAGAATGAAGCAATGGATAGTAAGTTCACAGGCACCTAAAAGTAAACATGTCCCATAGTAAATGTAAGAGCTTTTGCCACTGTATTGAATACCACAGTGTTTTGTCCAGAACCTCTCTTCAGGAGGAATGCCCCCATCCATTAGCTGCTGAGAATGTTGGCTGCTAATGACTCACAGCTGAGTCCCTCCCTGCAAACTGCCTTGGTACTGACTTGTGCCAGTTCCTGGGAACTGTCTCCACTACGTTTGCCCCACCCCCTCCCCCCCTCCCCCCAGGCCCCAGTCCCAGGTAGCAAGCAACCCCAGTCTGGCTGATGTAGAGATACAAAAGCCCCTTTGTCTAACTTGGGTTACTTCTGAGGGGCCACCCGGTTCCAGAGCTCCCTGTGAATTGGCTGAGGCCTTGCTCTCCATAGTACTGTGGCTCAACTTCTCATTCTGCCTGATTCTGTCTTCCTCACTCCCTCACATGTCTACCTCCAGAGATTTTCCACAGCCTGTTTCCAGGACACTCAGCCCCAGACACCCCACCAAACCAGACCCATCTCCCCACTGACTCCACTCTCTGATGACTCCATTCCCTCTCGTCTACTCCATCACTGTGTGCTCTGGATTCTAGCTCCCAGGTATCTCGTAATTCCAGTCCCTTCTCCACATCCATCACCCGATTCAATGCCTGGCCCACCGCTTCAGTTCCTTTTCCCTAACTGATTGTCGTGCCTCCAACATGGCCAACTTCCAAAACATTCTCCAGGAAACTTTCTAAAGATATCATCTTGCTGCCTCTCTGCTAAAACCTTTCCATTTTCCTCCATCGTCCTTAGAATACGGTGCAGGCTCCTGTAAATAAATAAGGCAACCCCTCTGCCCGTCCACATCCCTTGCCCCTCCCTCCTCCATTCCAAGATGCAGCCTCCTAGAACTTTTTGTTATTTGAATGAGACCTGATTGTTCTCACTGTCAGGCCTTCACCCCGCTGTTTCCTCTTTTTGGGAGATCTCCCACCCTTCCCCAACCCTCTCTGTCTAACTAACTCCCATGTGCTATCTTTAGGTCTAATTTATGTCTCTCATTGGAGAAGTCTTCCCTGACCTCTCCCCCCACACACAAGCTGAGTCCGGGTGTCCCCAGTGTGTGTCCCTAAATTGTCCTTTTTCCACACAATATTTGAGATGTATTTGGCTCTCTCTATGAGACAAGAAACTTATGAGCTCAGGCACAATGATACTTTGGCTCACTGAGGTCTCTCCAATGCCACCACACACAGAAAGACATTTAAAAATTAGGAGTTCAGGGGCGCCTGGGTGGCTCAGTCGGTTAAGCGTCTGCCTTCCGCTCAGGTCATGATCCCAGGGTCCTGGGATCGAGCCCCGCATTGGGCTCCCTGCTCGGCGGGAAGCCTGCTTCTCCCTCTCCCACTCCCCCTGCTTGTGTTCCCTCTCTCACTGTGTCTCTCACTGTCAAATAAATAAATAATATCTTAAAAAAAAAAAATTAGGAGTTCAGAACAACAAGATTGATTAAACAGCAATGGGGTTGTTGATTTTTTTTTTCAATGACATTTAGAGATAAGAGATGATCAAGGACTTTAAAATTTTTGCTAAACTTAATGATACATTTACTTTTTGCCAAAAGACCCAAAGCCACATCTCACTAGGGAAGCATTGGTTATTCCTGGAAAGGTAGAAAATACAAACAAATGTTAAAGATGAAAATAATAACCAGAAAATATGACTGCAAAATAAAGTACATTCATCAGCAAACAGTTGTAAGACGCTTAGAAAATATTGCTGTAGATTTGAAGAAACACGTATTAGAATAAATTACACAGTGTGGGAGGATTGCTCCACTGTTGAAAGAAAAGTACAGCTATTTCTAACATGCCGCTGCTTAGGGTATATGTTTGATCCTGTTCCAATGAGGACATTTCCGAAAAAACTTATTTTTTTATGAACCACTCAATAAAAAGTTTAGCAGAGAAGGGATATTCTCGACAATAGATGACTTCATTAGCCAAAATAATATATGCATATAATTTTTTTAAGGTTTATCATTATTATTTTTCTTTTTTAGTACTACCTACACCCAACATGGGGCTCGAACTCACAACCCCGAGATCAAGCATTACATGCTCTTCCAACTGAGCCAGCCAGGCACCCCATGTATATAATTTTTTTACCTGTATAACAACAACTAAAAAAACAGCTTCTCTACAGGAATTTAAAATTCTGGGATTAAATTACAAAAATTCCAACACCGAAATTTACCACTGAATCATTCACAGATAAGCTACGGAAGCCAAGAAAATGAAGCCAGAAATTTATAGATTGCTACTGTCAGGGAGAAAGAATTCCCTCTGCTTTTCAAGGTCCTTCTAGCTGGACTAAGAATAAAAATGACATGAGACAGATTAACAGGAAAAAATCAAATTTAATAGTATACATAAGGGGAATCCACACAGACTTGGAAGTTCCAAACAGTGAGGCAACAAGCTGCTTAACAGGAGCTAAGGAGAGGGGTAGGGTCTGAGGATACAAAGGGGTGAAAAGACCATTAGCAGGAAGGTGAGAGGAGATGTCTGGAGAACAAAGGTTGCTCTGTTATGCAGATAAATTTCTTTGGTAAAGAGGAATCTCTCTTAATACCTCTCTTCCTGGTACAGCAAGGCAGTTGAGGTCTGCTGGGTTTGGATTGCTTTTAACTTGAAATAATGCTCAAGCCAACGTGGCCCATCTTGGGGGGGCTGGCCGTTGTGAAGTTAATTTCATTTTTAAAGGGCAGTAAGAAGGACTTTACAACCATCCCTTTACAAGGAACTCTACTGCTCTTTGATTTTTTTTTTAAAAGATATTTATTTATTTGACAGAGAAAGAGCACAAGTGGGGGAGCGGCAGGCAGAGGGAGAGGGAGAAGCAGACTCCCCAGTGAGCAGGGAGCCCGATGCGGGGCTCGATCCCAGGACCCTGGGATCATGATCTGAGCCAAAGGCAGACACTTAACCAACTGAGCCACCCAGGTGCCCCTAAACTGCTCTTTGAAAACGATGCATGACTATTGGAATATTCTGTATCACACAGTAGTTTGCTATTATGCAAAGAACGTAAAGATGAGTTATTCACTGTCCTTTTAAAAAGAGGAGTTTCAAATTTGCTGATCTTTGGTAAATGCATTCTAGAATATGCTATCTGGCAGAAATATTTGTTAGAACAAAAAACGTTTAATCTGCCACTTTAAGGTAAAGAGAACATCTTAACCATGAGAAAGAAAGTGAATGCTTTCAGGAAGAAACTCATGCTATGGAGAGAGCATTTTAGAAACAGATGTTTGGAAATCACTCATAGTTGGGTGCTAAAAATTATGTATGAGTATTACCTTTGACAGCTTTCAGATATGTACGCTTAAAATGTCATAAGCAATTTTCTAAACCGTTAGCAACAGTTCCCAGATGAAGAGTTTCAGTGAGCTTGAGACTATTTGTTTAAAATTTTAAAAATGCAAATGCAACATCTTCCAATTTCCATTGCAGGAACGATGGACTGACTTTGGGAAACAGGGATTCATCAACTAAATTTCAACTAAACGTTTTGCTTAATTGGTAGCTGGAACTGAAAAACAAGCATTTTGGGGCACCTGGCTGGCTCAATCGGAAGAGCACGCAACTCTTGATCTCTGGGTTGTGAGTTCAAGCCCCACGTTGGGTGTAGAGATTACTTCAAAATCTTTAAAAGAAAAGAAAAAACGAGTGTTATTATGGTATATGGTATATGGTGAAAATAATCAACCTTTTCCAAGGGTACATAACTTTGTGAAGCATCTTTTCCCACTAGGACAGCGTTGAAAACAACTAAGGTTGGGGCGCCTGGGTGGCTCAGTCGTTGGACGTCTGCCTTCGGCTCAGGTCATGATCCCAGGGTGCTGGGATGGAGCCCCACATCATGCTCCCTGCTCAGTGGGGAGCCTGCTTCTCCCTCTCCAGCTCCCCCTGCTGGTGTACCCTCTCTCGCTGTGTCTCTCTGTCAAATAAATAAATAAATAACCTTTAAAAAAAAAAAAAAGAAAGAAAACTAAGGTTGAAATAAACCTCATTTAGAACAAGATCTTCGAATTTTTTATCATAATACGTTATTCCAAGATTTCCAAAAAAGAAGCATGTTCGATATTCAGAATTTTAATGAGAGCAAAATACTTCAAACGGCTACTAAAGAAAAGTAAATTTTTAAAAAGATTTTATTTATTTGAGAGAGAACGAGTGAGCGGTGGGGAGGGACAGAGGGAGAGGGAGAAGCAGACTCCCCGCTTAGGGGGGAGCCTGACTGGGGGCTTGATCCCAGGACTCTGAGATCATGACCTGAGCCACCCAGGCGCCCCTAAAGAGAAATAAATCTCAATGACATTTTTAGTCCGTCATAATTTCAACTTTCTTTGACTTCTATTTTTGTGTAGAATTTGTATTGTAATGATATATTAGCATATTACTCCTGGTTTTGAATTTATAAGTGAACATATGGGGTGACTGAGCAAGAGTTTAAAAGGCAGTAGGTTCAAAAAACGTCCTTGAGAGGGCAAGCTCAACTTCTGCTGGACACAGGGCAAACCCGGACTCCTTACTTTCACTGCACTGACAGTCTAGATGCATGTAATCCAAGCATCAGACAAATAACGTCATCACACTCTTTTTGAGTTTCCATCTCAGCCTCTCCCCGAACATAAAAGCTGCCTGGATTGCATCACTCAGAGAGTTCCTGGATCCTCCCTTTCTGGCTGTGCCTCTTCCCGGATTGCGTCACTCACAGAGAATTCCTGGATCCTCCCTTTCTGGCTGTGCCTCTTCCCTGATCCTTCTCCCATCTTGTTCATCCCAGTGCAGGACATACCATGTTGTCACCTCAACTGTAGCCGTGGGAAATTCAGAGCCTAAACCACAAGCAGTGAAGCTATGTTGGGCACTAAACACCACACACGGCTCAGGGGCTTTGCAGAGGGAGCAGTAAACAAGCCCCTCCAGGTGCTACCATCCGTCCAGATTCTTGTAACTAGTGCACCCGACTCTTACCTTCTGAACACAAATTAAGTCAAAGAGGAATAATGAAGGACCCATTCTCTTGGGGCATAAAATAAACCCTCTGGCCCCTTTTTGGCTGTCTCCCTTAATGTAATGATGGTCTGAAAGACTGTCTCTATTTTGGGAATTCTGCATGGGACACCTCTCACCAGCTCCGTCTTGAACTTCTCTCTTCCCTTAACTTCCATGAGGCTTTTCCCCTTTCCAAAAAGATCATTCCTTCTCAGGCTTTCTTCTTAGCTGATTTTTCTGCATTCCTATGTTAAATATGGATTTTTTTTTCAATATTTTTTCTTTTAGTTTTTTTTTTTTAAGATTTATTTATTTACAGCGAGAGGGGGAGCACAAGTAGGGGGAGTGGGAGAGGGAGAAGCAGGCTTCCCGCCGAGCAGGGAGCCGGATGCGGGGCTCCATCCCAGGACCCTGGGACCAGGACCTGAGCGGAAGGCAGACGCCTAACGAATGAGCCACCCAGGCGCCCCTCTTTTAGTTTTTTTTTAAGATTTACTTATTTTATTTATTTTTTATTTTTTAGGTTTTATTTATTTGACACAGAGAGAGAGAGAGAGCATAAGCAGGGGGAGTGGCAGGCAGAGGGAGAGGGAGAAGCAGGCCCCCCACCGAGCTGGGACTCGATCCCAGGACTCTGGGATCATGACCTGAGCTGAAGGCAGACGCTCAACCGCTGAGCCACCCAGGCGCTCCATTTATTTATTTTAGAGAGAGCAAACTTGAGTGGGAAGGGCAGAGGGAGAGGGAGAGAGAATCTCAGACTTGGCGCTGAGTGGAGCCCGATGTGAGGCTCAATCTTACTTATAACCCTGAGATCACGACCTGAGCCGAAATCAAGAGTCAGGCGCTTAAATGACTGTACCACCTAAGCGTCCCAGGTTGTTTTTTGTTTTGTTTTGTTTTTTAAGTAAGCTCTACAGCCAGTGTGGGGCTTGAACTCATGACACTGAGATCAAGAGTCACAATCTCTACGGACTGAGCAGGCCAGGTGCACCTGAACCTCTTCTTTTCTAAATCTGCACCTGTTGGGTAAACACATTTGCACTCAGGGTTTCAAGCATCTACGCCGATGTTCCCCAAATCTGTTCCTAGCGCTAATCTCCCTCTAACTCCAGATCACAATAAATTGCCAAGTAAATTAGAGAAATCAGTGATAACCATTTTCAACTTAGGAGATCCAAAAATGTACTTCCTCCTCTTCCATCCTCTGCCACCAGCATATGACTCAATGGCACCACACTCGCTTCTCATCCCTTGTCCTATTACACTCCTCCTTCCATGTCCCAGAGGAGAGTGCTGCTGGTTCTTCCCACAGCCTTCACAGCATTCGCCATTTCTGTCTGCATTGATGCCTTGTTTTCAGCAGTTGTCTATCACCTGGTCTCTCACAGAGACGTCACTAATCACTAACCTCTTTTTCTCACCAACAGCCCTTAAGCAACCCGTTTATCATAATAAATGCGGAGCAACCATGTTATTCCTTTCCTCTAAAAGAAAAAGGTCCCTCTTGTCAGAAGCTGGCTCCCCAAACATGACCAACACAACCTGTTGACAAGGCAAAGCCAAGTTCAAGGCTTACCATGGCAAGTAAGGGAGAACAACACCTCGGAAGCTTGGGCAGTATCTGGAGTGGGGGGGGGTGGGGGGTGATGTCAGGTCAGAGTTTATAGAGAAATGGAAGGTTGGCTTAAGGTGGGTCTCTCAATGCAGGAATTTGACTAAGAGGTGTAAGAGTCCAGGATTGGTGGAAACAGCAAGGAGAGGGATTTAAAGAATTTTAGAGCACAAACCCTTGTGTCCTTTCCATTGAAAAGCTGATGAGTCTTTGAAGAATTTCCTCTAAGAAACAATCAAACCGTTGGCTTGGGCAAGAGAGTTCTGGAAGAAGAAAGAAATGCTAATTAAGACAATGAAATAGCAAAGTAAGGTCAATGCAGATAGTAAGGTGTAGCTTAGGTTCTCAATGTATCCGCTGGGGTCAGGGGTAGCCAGTTGTCTTATCCTTCCAGTCTGAGGTTCGGAGGCTGGGTGACCAGAGAGGAAAGAGAACATTTGCAGAAGTATCCCAAAGCCTTCCTCTCTGCAACCTACTAAATAATAAAGCATTTGGATAAATAAGAAAAGTCTCTAAAAAGATCTGATCGTTTTATCCTTTGCAAGTCCAGAGTCTTGCCATAAAAGAGGGGCAAATCTTGCTGTCTGTAAATCCAAGACCATCACAGGACACCTGTATGATCAGGTAAGTAGGATCTGAGGGATGCACTGGGCAGATCTGGGAAAAGAATTGTGTTTTAACTTTTAGTCTCTTAACCTCTTGATTACTTTTTAAAGATTTTTTATTTTGGGGGGCGCCTGGGTGACTCAATCAGTTGGACGTCTGCCTTCTGCTCAGGTCATGATCCTCGAGCCCCCCTCCGTCGGGCTCCCTGCTGTGTTCTCGCTCTCTCAAATAAATAAATAAATAACCAAAAAAAAAAAAAAGATTTTTATATTTTTAACTAATCTCTACACCTAACGTGGGGCTTGAACTTCCAACCCCAAGATCAAAAGTCACACGCTCCACCAACTGAGCCAGCCAGGCACACCTCCTAACCTCTTTGTCTTGTGTTAAGATATTTCTGTTGCTTCTGCTAGGAAACTTGTCACAGAAGAAAAAACCTTCCTTTTTTATTATTGTTCCTAGCAAAGATGTGAATAAGCACTTAGAATTAAATAACAAAAGCCCATGAACAAATATAAAGCCGGGGAAGGCCTCCCTTCGTCCTAGAGCTGTGTCTCTCTAGGCAGCATTTGGAAAACCATCCTTCATCTGTTATCCAGGGCACTTTCCAACAGTGGGTGCTATAGTCCTGAGGTGTACATGCCAGTGTAGAAACAACGGGATCACTCGCACTCAGGCCAAACTCTGATGCCTGCAGGATGGGATGTAAAGCAGCCCTTCCATCTGACGACTAGCCTGCCTTTAGAGACCCCAGTGGGACTCTCCAGCGTGGTCGCAAAGGTCCCCTCCCAGCCACGCCCAGCGTGGAGCTTTGAGGCTGAATTCCATCCTTGGGCCGTGCTCAACAATCCCCCATACTGCCCAACTTCATTCCCACTCTTTGTCCTTTTCCACCCAACCACCTGGACTTCGATAGGCATATGGCAAAATTAGCGAGTGAGTGGTTAACAGAACTTCAGTTATAAAGCGCCTGCTGGTGCAGAGCCCAAGTCTTGGAGCTAGAACTGGATCTCAGGGCCTATGCAGTACAGTTCCTGCTCCCTCGGATGCTCTTTCCACCGATACTTACCTGCTTGGCCCCCTCCCTCACCTCTCCACTCAATTGTCACCTTGTCAGAGGGAGCTTCTCTGACCACCCTAACTAAAATGGCACCCTCACATCTCCTTACACCTCCAGCTGGCCTTTGACTCTGCTTCATTTCCTCCGTAGCATTGACACCCCCTGGCTTTATTTTTAAGATTGCCAGATAAAATACACAGCATCTTCAGAACCTACTTATACTAAAAAATAATTCATCGTTCATCGGAAATTCAGATTTAACTGAGTGTCTTGTATTCTTCTTTGCTAAATCTGATAGCCCTGCTTATATCGCATCCCTCCCTCCCACTCCAGTAGAAACTCCATGAGGCAGAGATGCGGTCTTTTGGATTTGCTGCTCTAAATCCCCAGCAGCTAGTGTTCTGGGGCCTCATCAGGCTTAGCACAAAGTAGGCACTCGTAAGTGTTACGGAATGAAGGAAGAAAGCACAAAGCACTACAGCACCGAGGACTTAGTGTTCACAGGGCAAAGCATGCCACATTCCCATCTGGCTTCCTCTGTCTCCTTGGAAAATTTTCAATTGTAACGGGGATTCCAAGGATGTAAACGTTTGCTTTCAGGTCCAGATACTGGATTAGGACCACCACTACAAACCAACCTGCCAAACCCCAGGCAAAGGACAGCTTACAAATCCTACTGACACAAATCTAAATTGAGCCATAAATGTGGCAGTAAAAACAGACTCCTTTTTTTTTTAAACATACCCCCTCCCTATCCATTCCTTGTCTTGCCAAGCATCCTCCATGGACAATCACCGGATTTCCTTCCCCAACTGCATTCACTCTGTTACTCCTTCATGGAGCTCTGGTTCCCATAAGCTAGAAAACAAAACTACATCCATCAAATACTGTCCTCAACAGCTAGTCTTTAAAATGCTTGGATGTGTCTAGGGTGATACTTTGGGCAGCTTCATTTGATGTTCTGACACTGAGTATTGTTAGCTTTGATTCGGTTACTTAGAGGAGACTTTGTAATTCTCCCCCAATCACTCATGTGTATTTACTCAGCTAAGTAACTCTTGTGACCCGTGGCATTCCTCTTATGGGTCTTTTCCAGAGGCAGGAAGCCAGAGAGGCGGTTGAAGCTCAAAAAGCACACCTTTTCTACCCAGCAACAGAACATGAGTGCTTCTTGCCATGGTTTAAACTTGAACAGTTTCCACCCAGAAGGAAACCAAGATTCGTTTTCTTCTGCCTGTTCCACACCCCACCCATCTGGAGAAAAGGAAAGAAAACACACACACACACACACACTGGAAATCGTCTACCTTTATATAAATAAATTGCCATGTATGTTTTTTTCTCGCGAATTCCTCTAAGCTTTGCCGTGCCTTAACCCTCCAGTGTAGTTATGAGCAGTGTGCCTCTTGGTACATCTTGAAGTAAAGGACCAAATACCAAGAACACAGCAGAGGGATGCAGGAAGAAAGTGAGGCTAACAATTTAGACAGATGCTATTGAAAACCTGCCCAGGACATTGTAAAGATCCAAGAATCAACCCCAAGAAGAAAAAGCCAAACAGGTGCCAAACCTAGACAGCCGGGCGTGCTGAAGCTGTGGTTGAGAATAGAAATAGTGAGAGCGTGCACTGGGCTGCTTTGCATTAGATCTCTTGGAAATCTGTTATGGTCTGTCCCACATAACAGGATTTCTGAAGTTCATAAAACATTCTCCTGCCTTAATGGGCAAACGTTCAGTATTCCGAACAGCGTCTCTTTACGCGCTCAGGAGTTGTACTAGAACGCAGCGAAGGCTTCAGTGTGCTTTGGGTGGGCAGGACTCACCCTGTGCTCGAAATGACCAGTTGGCCAGTTTTTTCTACTAATGTGGTTCTTGTATCATCACGTGTCTCCTAGTACCTCTTGGATTTTCCTTGAGCTGCCAGGGGTTCCTTCCTTCTGCCTTTCCTAGCGGACCTGCTTCCGGCAGCCCCTCCTTTTCTAATCTGCTATGGAAACCAAGTAACCAAGTTTGTAAGGAAGCAGGACTAACCTGAGAGGAGGAGCTCCAAGTTCCGGGAGCTTCTAACTGCCCCTCCCCCGGCATTCCTCAGGTACGTTTTACAGAGCCGGCTGTGCTGCCGACTTAGCTGACTCCTTGCTGTGTGAGCTGTCCTAGCAAAGACAGTACCCAACACTTAATGGGGCACTTACTCTATGGCAGGTCCTGTCCGAGTACTTTGCTCTGTACTTATTATCTCATTTAACCCACGTTCTCTCATGTGAGCCTATGAATTGGGTCCTGGGATTTATCTCAGCTTACAAATGAGGCTTTCTCCAGCACACAGCCTTCAACAGTGGAGTCAGCATTCAGTCCCAAGCAGTCTGGCACCATGTTCTGTTGATCACTGCTCCACATGGAATCCAGGCTTTAAAGCCCTGAGTCATCCACAGCCCTCCTTTAGTCTTCTCTCCATGCTCTAATTTTTGCTGAGCCTGTGGAACCCTGTCTTCTAACACTTGATGTCTCTTAGGACAAAATCCAACTCCTTTATGTGGTTTACGAACCCCTCCCAAATCCAACCCTTGCTTACCTCCCCAGCCTCTTCTCAGGCCCAAATCCTCTGGCAAGGAACACTCCCATAGTTCTTCAGGGTCTCCCTGTTGGAAGAAAGTCTTTCTTGCCTTGAGAGTCCCGCACCAGAGCACTCAGATTCTCCACCTCTGCTGGGCTAATACTCACTGTTCATGTCACAGCATGGAGGCCACTTCCTCTGAGGAACCTCAGAGACCTCATCATTGACTTAGCTAGGTACTCCAGCTAGGAGCTCCAGTAACACCCTTATGTCCCCCCTCATTGCCTTTATGCCCTATCACTAGGCTCGCTTATTTGCCTTTCTCCCTTGTGGACTGCAGGCTCAGGGAGGATAGGACTCTGTGTCTGATTCACACTGTTGTATTCCCAAAGAGTAGCAAAGTGCCTGGACAGCACTGGGCAAGAACAGCCATAATCATTATTCATTCAACACATTTATTGAGTACCTACCATACACCAAGTTCTAGGATACCCCAGATTTTCTCATTTAATCCTTCTTCAAGGATTACTTCCCGTAATCGTCATAACAGCTCACTCCTTGTAGATTAGGAAAGTGCGATGTAGTTCCCCCTTTAAAAAGAAATTGATCTAGGTCTCCGTAGCTATAAAAAATACATATATCTTTGTCCGATGGGTACCTGGCGGCCCTGGTCGGCCTTGGAGGTTACCCAGATTGGGATACCCCTGATGGAACTCAGAATTAAGGTCAAAAGTTTGCCTCCTTAGAGGTGAACTATTAAAGTCTCAGATGAAAAGTCCTGAAATAGACAAAGTTCTCTTAAGAGACAAAGCTTGCCAAGGCAAGACGAGACTGTACGCTAATTGAAGGTATTAGCATATCTAAAGAAAGAATGTGTCAATCACACGAAGGGAGGTGGTTAGCTTAGAACCTTGGGAAAATAAACTCCAGTCGGTACGGTATCCTTTGACAGCGCCCACCAGAACCTTCCCCGGCTGGAAGTGCCAGCTAATGCGGTGGTGTAGCCCGACTCCAAAAGGATGCACCAGCAGCTGAATCAGCCGCTTACCTCCTCCGCTCTAGTTCCCGCAACCCGAGTGCAATTCCGCTTCCGCCTGCAGGCAGAGGCTAATAATAGCTCCCACGGGTTCGGTCTGCATCCTGTGCTCGGCACCTTGAGTACACTCCTTGTTGCATTTCGGTCCCACACAGCCCAGCTTCCGGCCAAGGAACCCAGGCCTCCGGGAGCTAGAGGACTTGCCCAAGGTCAAACTGCAGATACCAGGAAAGAGCTGGGGTTTGGATCCAGGCTCGCCTAGCTCCAGGGCGCACGATTGCTTCGCCTCTTTCTGGTGTGCACCGCCCACGCGAGCATGCCTGGACCAAGGCGAGCTCTGTTTCTCTTTGTAGAAAATAACTGAGTTGGCATTCTGGTTTATTCCCCTGCCTTATGCAGGGCTGGTTTCGTGCATGTCTTCCCTGAGAAGCAAATCCATCTCAATATGTCGATATTGAGCCGTCTACACTCCCGCAGACCTTCTCCGACCGCAGCTCCTCCCTGCCGCCCAACAGCTCACAAGAACACAGAAATGCTCCCATCTCTCCATGCTTTTCCTGTCTCCCTCCACCTGCCCTCCTGAGATCTCTCCTTTCAAAACAGCCACCATCATTTATGGGCACTTGGCATCCCGCTAGGGACTGAAGGTAGAATAAATAAATGGGTGCTTTCCTCAAACGGTTTAACAAAAGAAACCATTTAACATCCCAAGTGTTACACTTTGGCTAATGAAAGGGATAATCCCATAGTAATTGTGGCAGGACAGTAGGCGTAACCTGGGATGGGGATGTCTATTCCCCCCATACACTTGGAAGTGATGCGGGAGATGTTATCTGCAGCCTTGGTTCAGCCATTGTATCACTGTGTGACCTTGGAAAAGTCACTTAACCTTTTAGCCTACGCATCGGTGGGCACCCAATTCATGATTTGGGACCTTTTTTCCCCTCAGATCCATACAGACAGGACTGCAGTGATGAGAGCCATACAGTGAGAAAAATATGGGCTGAAATCCCGTGACCTGTTTTGTTCATTCCCTTCTTTCTGCTCCCCCCCTCCCGGGCTCTTCAAACACACGCCAGTGCCTCATTAAAGACGGAAAACCATCCCATTAGGTCCAAATGCATGGAAACATATTCATGATTATTCAAATGATCTCCCGTAATACAGTATAATCAACGCCGCCTTCATAAATATTCATTTTCACTGTGCTAATCACTATGTAATCTCACAAAAGGGTGTACCTCTGTAATCCTCTTCCCTTTTGCCCTCTCCTCCCTCCTCCCTTTGTCTGATACTCTTTTCTCCACTCGTAAACCTCCGAAGGTCTTCCTAGGTCTTTGCAATCTCATTCAGGGTAAAGATATTTCTGGTTCTGATCTAAAGCTTTCTTTATTTATCTCTATCTTTAGCTTATTCTACCAGAAGGTTATCTCTGTTCTGTGAAGCACGTCTGACCGAGGCCCCACAGCTCTAGAATCTCAGGCATCGGTACTTCGTTGATAGTCCCTGTAATGGGTAAGAGAGGTTCTCTTCACATTTATAAATGGGCATCCTGGTAGAGCAGTGTGCCCCTGCTGGAGGACCACCCAGAAGAGTAAGACCTTGCAGTCTGGTGCGGGGTAAACACAAAGGAAACAATGCTCTGTAATAACAGGCAGAATGAAATAGACACAGGAGACTTACAAGGCAAAAGCTAGCATGTTGGAAGCAGCTGGGGTGGGGGGCGGTGTGCAGCAGGCACCAGGGGTAGCCTGGAGATACTACAGAGAGAGGGGGCAGCTCAGGCCTGAGTGTGGCATTCAGAGTCTTTATTCCCGCTGATCCCTGAATGGTCACACTCATGATCTTTTATCCTTATCCCGCCGGGTGTCTGTCTCTGTCTTTCTTAAGTTGACACATCAGTCATTGATTGCAGCAACCATGTACTAAAGTTAATAAATGCATGTGAATTTGAGCAAGGCAGAGTATGAGGAAGATCCCTATAAGACCGATGAATCAGTGAAAGTTAATCCTTAAAATGAAGTCCCCAAGGGCGCCTGGGTGGCTCAGTTGGTTAAGCATCTGACTTTGGCTCAGGTCTTGATCTCGGCATCCTGGATCAAGCCCCATGTCATGCTCCGCGCTCAGTGGGGGTCTGCTTCTCCCTCTGTACCTTCCCCTTGCACCACCCCCCGCCCCGTGCTCTTCCTGTCTCTCTCTCTCAAATAAATGAAATCTTCGAAAAAATAAAAATAAATGAAGTCCCCAAGGAGCTTGTTTCCGGTCACTAGGACTTGGTATAGTTGCAAGGAAGAACCCTAATTCACACAAGGAAAGATATTTGCATGCATAAACCCACGGGGAGCAGAACACACAGGGTCAGGGGTAACCTCGTTCTTTATTGGTAGCACCCAGTATAGGGCCCAATATAGTCTGTGCATTTGATGGTAAGGAAGTCTAAGCCATTAATATCTTCTGATGGAAAAAGTCACAGGGCAAGAGGAATGTTTCTACAGTTAAGGACTTGGGAAATTCCAGAATGGGAATGGAAAGAACAAAATTAAGGGGGAAACGGATAGTAGCTACATCACCTCTAGGCCCAGAGAGAACGCGTAAGTTTTCCATATTGTATGCTGCTCTGTGAGATATACGGAAATTTCACTGTTGTGTTTAATTTTACTTAGAACCACTTTACTTGTCAAGTTTTTCAGGGCGTAAGGAAAACCCACTGCTGCTTACGGCTTGAATAGGAATCATTCTTTTCAAAGGAGAAGCCAATTTCTCCTAAGCACCGAAAATGTATAGGATGAAAATGAATGGAACATGGTCTCTAAAGCAATGTGTTCAGTGATTGCATTTGTCTTCTTAAAGGCAGAAAAATAAGCTAGCTTGTCAGAGAAAGCCGCCTTCTACCGGAGAGCCAAACGGGAGAATACCGCCATGGCAGAAAAAGCACGTGGGGTGACAAAAGTCATTATCAGTTTTTCATGGTTGATTTGTCAGTGGCGTCAGAGAGATAAATAATATTATTTTCTAATCCAGAAGGGTCTCCTACCTGAGCTTTGCAACATTATTTCTAAAATCCACAGAGCTTTTTCTTCCCAGAGATTGTCCCCCAAATCAGGAGTCCCTGGTTTGATTTAATGAGATTTACACAAAGGGAGTTGTCAGTAACCACAGAAACAGGGCCGGGTTTTCATAATGATTATGCTTGAATTGTATTCCAGCCTGAAAAGAGCCTTTTTAATTATAGGGTTTTGGGGTTGGGGGAGCAGGGTGTAGGAGAGCTGAAGGGGAGCAGGGAGGGCCTCTGGTATTTCATGGCCAGAGACTGAAATGTCTTTCATCTATTTAAAAGGATAGCAGGTGGGCTCCACTAACAAGTCTTAACCCCAGGACTTGGTTTAACCCCGGAGAAAATGTTTTTCATTTTCAACCTGACGTATTTGCTGGTTCTTCACTTCCTTAAATTGCAAGCTCTTCAAATAGAGCTGAGCAGGCCTGGGGGAGTCGAGGAAGGTTCAGCCAAGGACAGTCCAGAAGGTTCAGAAATACCTGTGCCTAGCAGAGTTTCTGGCGGTCTCAATTAATTTAGTTCTGCAGGCGGCTGGGCCCAGAATCAGCGGCTCCCAGACCACGGGAGGTGGGCCGCTTTGGAGTGGACACCGAGGCCTGAGACCCGGCCTCTTGGTTTAACAGTACAAGAGCTGGGGGTTTTTTTTTGGACAATGTTAGATAATTCCAGTCCATCTGCATTGCTCTAGTTTAAATTTTCACTTCAAGGGGCGCCTGGGTGGCTCAGTCGTTAAGCGTCTGCCTTCGGCTCAGGTCATGATCCCAGGGTCCTGGGATCGAGCCCCGCATCGGGCTCCCTGTTCCGCGGGAAGCCTGCTTCTCCCTCTCCCACTCCCCCTGCTTGTGTTCCCTCTCTCGCTGTCTCTCTCTGTGTCACATAAATATCTCAAATCTTAAAAAAAAATTTTTTTTTTCACTTCAAGCCTGATGACATCTTGGAGGGAGCACAATTTAGTGAATATTACAAATGCTCAGTATAGGACTAAATCCAACCATGAAAGGTCAGGGCCCAGAGCCCTGCCCACCTGTGAGTCATGGCTGGGTTCAGGGTCAGCTCAGCAACCCTTTGAGTTCGTGTAGTCTCAGGATCAGCCCCTCCTCCACCATTCTTTTTATTTTTTTAATTAAGTGTATGGAGGCATAATTTAATATACAGTTTAACTCTTGAAGCAAATGGGATGGCGTTTCAGCGGATTCACAAAACAGAAGTTTATTTCTCATTCACATCACAGCTTGTGCTGTTCAGACGGTTCTCCTCCAAGCCGTGATAGAGGGATTCTGGCTCTCCCCATCTTGTGCTTCTGCCATCTTGACAAAAAAAGACACTCAAATGGCCAATGAGCACATGAAAAAGTGCTCAACACCATGAGTCATCAGGGAAATGCAAGTTAAAATCACAATAAGATATCATTATATGCCCTCCAGAGAGCTAAAACTTGAAATTTAAAAGGTGGAGCAGGGAGCCTGGATGGCTCAGTCGTTAAGCGCCTGCCTTCGGCTCAAGTCATGATTCCAGGGTCCTGGGATGAGACCCACTTTGGGCTCCCTGCTCAGTGAGGAGTCTGCTTCTCCCTCTCCCTCTGCCCTTCCCTCTTCCCCCCCCCCTCGTGCTGGCTCTCTTGCACACCACTCACTCTCTCTCTCTCTCAAATAAATGAATAAAATCTTTAAATAAAATAAAATTTAAAGGACTTATAATACCAAATATTGTTGAGGATGTAGAACAACTGAAATGTTCATACATTACTGAGAAAATGAATCATACACCTAATCTATGACCCAATGCTTCTGCCCCTACATATCTATCTACCCAAGGAAAAGGAAAACATATCTACAAAGACTTGCACAATAATGTACATAACTGCTTTATTTATAACAGTCAAAACCCAGACACAGCCCAAATGTTCATCAACAGGAGAATGGATAAACTATGTTATATCTCGGGGCGCCTGGGTGGCTCAGTCGTTAAGCATCTGCCTTCGGCTCAGGTCATGATCCCAGGGTCCTGGGGTCGAGCCCCACATCGGGCTCCCTGCTCAGTGGGAAAAGCCTGCTTCTCCCTCCCCCACTCCCCCTACTTCTGTTCCCTCTCTCGCTGTGTCTTCCTCTGTCAAATAAATAAATAAAATCTTAAAAGAAAGATAGAAACTATGTTATATCTGTAGAATGGAATATTACTCAGCAATAAAAAGGAACATACTACAGGTACATTCAACAATATGGTTGAATCTCAAAAACATTTTTACTGAGTGAAAGAAACCTTACACAAAAGAGTACTTCCAATCTGATTCCATTTATGTGAAGTTTCAGAATAGGCAAAGCTAATCTATGATAGAAAAAAAATCAAAACAGTGATTGCCCCTGAGTGGGTGGGATTGACTGAAAAGTGACATGGGAACTTTCTGGCAGAATGGTAAGATCTTTGATCTCGATGGGGATTTGAGTTATGTGGGTGTGGGCATTTATCAAAACCACAGAATGATACCCTTCAGATTTGTGCACTTCATTAATATATTTTTATAAGGTTTTTAAAATAATTTTTTTGATTTTATTTATTTATTTCTCAGAGAGAGAGAGAGAGCACAAGCAGGGGGAGCGGCAGGAGAGGGAGAAGCAGGCTCCCTGCTGAGCAGGCAGCCTGATGTGGGACTCGGTCCCAGAACCCTGAGATCATGACCTGAGCCACCCAGGCATCCCCATTAATATATTTTTAAGGTAAAATTTTTTTTTTAAAGATTTTATTTATTTATTTGACACAGAGAGAGAGACAGCGAGAGAGGGAACACAAGCAGGGGGAGTGGGAAAGGGAGAAGCAGGCCTCCTACCGAGCAGGGAGCCCGATGCGGGGCTCGATCCCAGGACCCTGAGATCATGACCCGAGCCGAAGGCAGTCGCTTAACCAACTGAGCCACCCAAGCGCCCCTTTAAGGTAAATTTTTAAGGTAAAGATTTAAAGTTAGGGGGTGCCTGGCTGGCTCAGTCGATAGAGCATGCAACTCTCGATCTCGGGGTAGTGAGTTCGAGCCCCAAGCTGGGTATAGAGATTACTTAAAAAAAAAATGTTAAAGTTAGGTAAGGTCAATTTAAGGTAAATTACACCCCCAAACTGTTCAGTATCTTGACTGTGGTACTGGATACATGAACCTACACAGGTATGAAGTTGTATTAAATGTGATGCACACACACACACAAATGAGTACAAGTTAAACAGGGAAAACCTGAGTAAGATTGGTGGATTGTATCAATGCCAATATCCTGACTGCCATATACTATAGTTTTGCAAAATGTTACCATTAGGGGGAATGGGACAACGTGTATAAGGATCTCTCTGCATTATTTCTTACAACTGTATAGGAATCTATAATTATCTCAATAAAATGTTCAATTTATAAAGGATTCTAGGGGTGCCTGGGTGACTCAGTCGGTTAAGCCTCAGCCTTTGGCTCAGGTCATGATCCCGGGGTCCTGGGATAGAGTCCGGCATCGGGCTCCCGGCTCGGCGGGGAGTCTGCTTCTCCCTTTGCCCCTCCCCCCTGTTCATGCGTGCGCTCTCTCTCATAAATCAGTAAAATCTTAAAAAATAGGATTCTAAATGACATGCATACTAAAATGTATGGGGTGGGGTGTGTTCTCAGAAACGCATTTAGAAGAGATGGACTAAGGGACGCTCGGAAGGATGTGTGATGGGTACACACGCAATGAAGCAAATATAAAATGAAGACGGGTGGTGGGTGTTCACTGTACAATTCCTCCAACTTCTCTGTCTGTTTAAGATTTTTCATAATGAAACGTCAGGTGGGAAGAGGAGTAGACAATAGCTGGCCTTGGGACGGCCGCTCATCAGTGCCAACGGGGACCCAAGGGGCTTTCTATCTTTTGCTCCATCAATCCTAGCAAGTTGGCTTTCACTCCCAGACTGTCCATCTCGTGGTTTTAAGATACCTGCTGTGCTGCCCACATCATGTCACCGCTGGAGGGAGGGGGAGGTGAAGACTGGATTTGCTGTCTCTGCCCTTGTTCTGCAGGAAAGGCAAAGCTTCCCCAGGGAACTCCCAGTGGAGTTCCGCTTCCGCATCTCCGTCCTGAACTGTGTAACGTGGCCAACCGTACCTGCAAGAGAGGAGGAAGGTGATTAATTAGCTGGGCACATTGCCAGCTCCACCCTCCCACCTTTGGTTCATTAGGAACGAGGGAGACATAGTAAGGGTGTCTGTCACACCCTATTATTGGTCACGCTGCCTGGTATCCAGTGCTGCCACTCTTGTCAGGTGTATGCCCATTTCGCTGATTCTGATATTTGTTGCTTCCTCTAACATCCCCATTCACTGGGCAGTATAAAGACACCCCAAAACATGTGTGATTCTATAAGTACATGGCTGAAGACCCTGCCCAGCTGTTCCACCCAACATATTATACAATTTGGGGTTCCTGGTGGTGTCATGAGTCACATAGCTGAAAATGGACTTTAACCAGGCAAGAAATTCAGTAATATCCCAGAAATGAGATGCCTTGATTTCTTCTATTTTGAGATGACATTTACATAGCACATTAAAAAACAACCAGATCAACATCTGCATTCTTTGTGCATGCAAAATGTCAATCTGAAAACTCCAAAGGTACCATTCAGTATGCCCAACACATCTGTGTGTAACCACTCGGTACAAACTGATGGGAATGACCTTGGGCCTGCAATTCAGCTGCCACTACAGGTCTGCTAGTTCAGTACCAGCAGGTGTTTTAAATAAGTTTTTTTAAAGGTTTTATTTATTTGAGAGAGAGAATGATCGAGGGGGGGAGGGTCAGAGGGAGAAGCAGACTCCCCGCTGAGCAGGGAGCCCCATGTTGGGCTCTATCCCAGGACCCTGGGATCATGACCTGAGCCAAAGGCAGACCCTTAAACAACTGAGCCACCCAGGCGCCCCCATTTTTTTTCTTAACTTCCTAAGAAAAGGAAATTACCACTTAGCCAGTCCACGTGGACAGTCTCTCTTCTTGGCTGCCGTGAGATTACAGTGTCCTAATCTCTATTTTAGGAGTTTCTGTTTCTCCTCCTCCCCTAATCCTGCCTTCTCCAAGTTCAAACTCAAATTCAGTTTCCATGTACACCACTTACTCAGTGACATTGGGCAAGTAGTTAGGTTCTCTGGGTCTCAGGCTCCTTATCTGTAAAAAAAGAAACTAATAATATCTAGACAGGATTGATGTGAAGAGTCAGCGGAAAGAAGTACGGAAAACCAGCATGGCACAGGGCCCAATACAATCAAGCTTAATAGATGTTAGCCTCTTTCCTTTATTACAACAGATGTAACTGTTCTTACCAATTAAAGATTTTTAAGAAGGGGCAACTGGGTCGCTCAGTCCGTTAAGCAACTGACTCTTCTTGACTTAGGCTCAGGTCCTGATCTCAGGGTCCTGGGGTTGAGCAGCCTCCAGGCTCAGCGGGGAGTCTGCATGAGGATTCTCTCCCTCTTTCTCTGCCTCTTCCCCTGCTCTTCTCTCTAAAAATAAAATAAAATAAAATATAAATAAATAAATACAGATAAAAAAATTTTTAAAAAGCCATGTCCATTTTTTAAAAATTTATTTTTTAAAAGATTTTATTTATTTATTTGACAGAGAGAGCACAAGCAGGGGGAGGGGCAGGCAGAAGGAGAAGGAGAAGCAGGCTCCCCGCTGAGCAGGGAGCCCGATGTGGGGCTCGATCCCGGGACTGAGCCACCCAGTCACCCCTGTCCATTGTTTTAAAATATAGTGTATCAATAGAGACTTTGAAGTTCAGTAAGGTCAACAGATCAGGAAATGACTGTCATTGAAAAGATAGTTTGTTATAGGTCCCAAGAGGGGCAATACCACACCATGGCTGGGGGGGATGCACGGGGAAAGTGCTAGGTAGGTCCAAAGGCAGAGACAGAGGGGAAAACTGTGGGCTAGAGCCTTTATGGTGGTTTCTATGGGAAGAAATGGGCAAGGCAGGGGTATCAGGTTTAGGATTGGCTAGTTTGAATAATGTCAGCAGGGTCAGGGGCACAGATGGTGCCCTTGATTGTCTCGGACTTGCCTTGGGATGATTAGGGCAAGGAGATAGTGACCCTCAGATCACGAGAACCCAATAAAAGAGGTGGTTGAGGTGTGGCCTTTGGATTGGTTGCTTTGTATTTGACAAGTGTGCTCATGGGTGAGTTGTTTATTCTCTCTGGGAAATGGCTAACCCTGGGAGGGACAGTCCTCAGCATCAGACCCCAGCAAGACCCCAGCATCAGAATGCAGAAAATAAGACACATGGTTAATACACCAATGTTTAGATGGTGGGATATTTCACGTAAGAATTTTGGACTTATGGGGCACCTGGGTGGCTCAGTCGGTTAAGCATCTGCCTTCAGCTCAGGTCATGATCCCAGGGTCCTGGGATCGAGCCCCACATCGGGCTCCCCGCTCTGCGGGAAGCCTGCTTCTCCCTTTCCCACTCCCCCTGCTTGTGTTCCCTCTCTCGCTGTGTCTCTCTCTGTCAAATAAATAAAATCTTAACAAAAAAAAGAATTTTGGACTTACGACTTCTGTGTATGAAGAAGGAGGGTCTTATAACGCCTAAGCTGCATCTGGGTGTGGCCACAACAGGCAAGAGCTCAGCTCCTGCCTCCCCAGGGGAGGTCTGAGAGCTCCCAGGCGCTACAGTCCTCACCACTCCCTACTGCCTTAGCCGGCTTCACTTTTTTTTTTTAAGATTTTATTTATTTGAGAGAGAGAGTGCGCACAAGTGTGGGGGAGGGGCAGAAGGAATGGGAGAAACAGACTCTCCTGCTGAGCAGGGAGCCCGACTCGGGGCTCGACCTCGGGACTCTGGGATCATGACCTGAACCGAAGGCAGACGCTTCACCGACTGAGCCACCCAGGCGCCCCTGCTTCACTTCTTCATAAGCCTTTCTCCGTCAAGCTTTTCAGTCTGAAGCCCCTCCCTCCAGACCTTGGATTTAAAGTGATCCTGTGGGGTGCGAGTCACTGGAGGGGATGCACACAGCTGCAGAGGTCCCTTGCACTCATCGGGTTTGGCAGTTCTTTGCCTGTGGAGGCCCAGGTGACTCTGTCCTAGGGCCCAGGGTGCCCCTTACAGGCAGCAGGCAACATAGACCTGTGGGATCTGTCTCAAGGAAAAATGGCTTATAGGAAAAGGGGGGTCTGCAAGGACTCTCTGAAGGGGATGGCAAAGAGTAAGAACATGTCCATGTGTGTCTAGCATTTTACCACACTAAAGACTTGACAACAGACTATGGCAGTCTACTTAACTACTCAAGCCATTACTGGACACGAATACTTCATTATGGTTTAAAAACCGATCTTACAAGATTTGGCTGGGGTCAATCAGGTCATCTTCGGGTACGTTGATAAAGGTCCTCAGCCTGCGAAGATTGAGAGCTCCTTATGCTTCTGAGGCCATCCCTCATCCTCTATTCCTCAACTTGGTTCCAGGACTTGCCTGACAGCAGAGTTGGCCTTAAGTGTAAATCCCCCTGCGACATGGGAAAAATCAGTTCATGTTTTCTCTTCTCCTCTGTGGCATTTCTTCTATAAATATGCAACGGTGCTGGAAACAGGGACAGGGATGGGCAGGTTTTGCCTTCTGCATTTGGTGATCTACGATGGCCTTGCACTAGGGCAAATAAAAGGTTGCAGTAAAGACTATCTTTGCCTTTTCTTTAGTGCCCTGCTATGGCACTCTTCCCAACAGACGTCTTGTACCCTCTTTCTTTAACTATGGAAAGGTCTTGGTCCTGGTAAAGATATTACCCAATGAATGCTTCAAAACAAATTGGAGTGCCCACAGGTACCATGTTAGGTGCTTGAAATATATATATATAATATAATTTAGTTATTATGGTAAAATATACATAACATAAAATTTACCATTTTAATGATTTTTAAGTATATAATTCAATGACATTAATTACCTTCAAGATGTTGTGCGATCTTCACCACTATTTATTTCCAGAACTCTTTCATCAGCCCAAACAAAATTCTGTACCCATCTCTCCATTACCCCACATCCCGGCACCTCCAGTCCCTGGTTAAACTCTATTCTACTTTCTGTCTCTATGAATTTGCCTATTCTGGGTACCTCAAATAAATGGAATCATATATTTGTCTTTTTCTGTCTGGTTTATAAAAGCATAATGCTTTTTGGGTTCATCCATGTTGTAATATGGATCAGAATATTATTCCTTTTGGGGGCTCCTGGCTGTCTCAGTCACTAGAGCATGTGATTCTTGATCTTGGGTTATGAGTTTGAGCCCCATGCTGCATGTAGAGACTACTTAAAAAAATAAAAAGTCTTGCGGCATCTGGGTGGCACAGTTGGTTGAGCATCTGACTCTTGATTTCAGCTCAGGCCATGATCTGGGATCGTGGAATCTAGCCCTGTGTTGGGCTCTGTGATCAGTGCAGAGTCTGCTTGTCCCTCTCCCTCTGCTCCTCCCCCAACTTGAATGCTCTTTCTTCCTCTCTCTATCGCTCTCTAAAAGAAATCAATAAAATCTTTTTAAAAAATCTTTTCTTGGGGCGCCTGGGTGGCTCAGTCGTTAAGCATCTGCCTTCGGCTCAGGTCATGATCCCAGGGTCCTGGGATCAAGCTCTGCATCAGGCTCCCTACTCAGTGGGGAGCCTGCTTCTCCCTCTCCCTCTGCGCCTGCTTGTATTCTCTCTCTCACTGTCTCTCTCTCTAATAAATAAATAAAATTTTTAAAAGATTTTATTTATTTATTTGAAAGAGAAAGTGCATGTGGAGGGGCGGAGGGAGAGGGAGAGAAGCAGACTCTGCTAAGTGCAGAGCCCTATGCAGAGCCCATCTCATGACCTTGAGATCACAATCTGAGCCAAAATCATGAGTCAATTGCTCAACTGACTGAACCATTCAGGTGCACCTCTTTTTTTTTTTTTTTTTAATGTAGGCTCCACACTCAGTGTGGACCCCAATTCAGGGCTTGAACTCATGACCCTGAGATCATGACCTGAGCTAAGATCAAGGGTCAGATGCTTAGCCAACTGAGCCACCCAGGTGCCCCCCCAAAATAAAAAATCTTAACAGCAACAAAAGAATATTATTCCTTTTAAAGGCTGAATAATATCCCATCATATGTATGTACCACATTTTGTTTATCCATTCATCTGTCGATGGAATATTTGTGTTATTTCCACCTTTTGGCTATTGTTAATAATGCTGCTATGAACATGGGTATGTCAGTTTGAGTCCCTGATTTCATTTCTTTTGGATACATACTTAGCAGTGGAATTGCTAGGCCTTGTGGTGGCTCTGTGTTTAACTTTTTGAGGATCTGCCATATTGTTTTCCATAGTTTCCATTTTATATTCTCACGAGCAATGCCCAAGTGTTCCAATTTCTCTATATCCTCATCAACACTTGTTATTTTCTAGTTTTTGTTTTTGTAATAGTTATCCTAATAGGTGTGAAGTCATATCTCATTATGATTTTGATTCGCATTTCCTTAATGTAGAAATATATATATTTCTCCCTCAAACAATTCCATGCGATAGATGGTATTCCCGTTTTACAGATAAAGAAATTTAGGTTTATAGAAATCACACTGCTTTTAAGTGAGGGTGCCTGATCTAATTCAAGATGTGTTGATTTAATTCTAACTCTACTATGTTGATTCCCCACGTGCTTTATAAAATAATAGGTGCTTTGACTTTCAATAAGCATGAATTAAATTAAATGCTGAATCTAGCAATGTGACTGGTGTTCAGAAAAGTAATGCTTTAACTTAATCTATGAGAAACATTTTATAACCCAAAGCAGGTTCACTGTGTCATTCTCGCCTTCTGCTAAATGCAGAGTATTTCAGCCAAATGCTGTGCTTACTTTGAGAGTGAACAAACCTAGGAAAATCTCCTGACAATTTTTTAAAAGATTTATTTATTTGAGAGAGAGAGAGAAAGAGAGCGAGCTTGGGGAGTAGCGGCAGAGGGAGCGGGAGGGGGAGGGAGAATCTTAAGCAGACTTGAGTGCCCTATGGGGGGCTCCATCTCATGACCCTGAGATCATGACCTGAGCTGAAACCAAGAGTTGAGCTTAACAGATTGTGCCACCCAGGCGCCCCCTGACAATTTTCTTTTTTCTTTCTTTCTTTTTTTAAAGATTTTATTTATTTATTTGACAGAGAGAGAGAGAGAGCACAAGCGGGGCAGGGGGAGCAGAAGGAGAGGGAGAAGCAGACTCCCCATTGAGCAGGGAGCCTGACTTGGGGCTCGATCCCAGGACCCCAGGATCATGACCCTAGCCAAATGCAGATGCTTAACCGACTGGGCTACCCAGGCAGCCCGACAATTTTTTTTTTTTAATGAAAGGAAATGGAATATTGGAATGGAATACGGGAATGTCCCAGAGGTCTTCAACAAGACAAAAAGATTTTGAAATATTGGTATTTCCTCCATATTGGTGGGTACACAGCTAATAGCATCATAACCGGATCCTGTCGGAGTTTTTGACAAGTGAAGACATTTCCTGGGGGGTAAACACACAGGCTTTTATTCTATACCTTCAAAAAGTAAATCTCCCCTATGGATGCCTAAAATTCCACCTCTGTAACATTAAGTAATTATTATAAAAGTAAAATGTGCAAGTATTATAGAAAGCGCAGGTACAATGATCTTTCCTAGCACCCTATCCCATTCCCCAGGGATCGCCACTGTTTCTTGGGTCACCTTTCCTATAGTTTCTATGCAAGTCAAGTGCCTGCACACGAACATACACACAGACACCCTTAATGGGACCACATTGTACATACACTGCTCTACAATTTGCTTTTATATTTTATTTCTATCAGTGACAATTTTTTCTTTAAGATTTTTATTTACTTGAGAGACAGTGAGAGGGAGAGAGCGTGAGTAGGGAGGGGCAGGGGCATCTGAAAAAAACTCCGCACTGAGAGCAGAGCCCACTGCGGAGCTTGATCCCACGACGGCGAGATCAGGACCTGAGTCGAAACCAAGAGTCAGTTGGGCACTTAACTGACTGAGCCACCCAGGTGCCCCTCTTATCAGTGACATCTTTCTATGTCATATCAGGCGTGTGGAGTATCCATAGCATGAATATAGCATAGTTTATTTAGGTATTCCCATGTTTATAGAATTTTAGGTTTTTAGCTTTTTCTTTCTTTTTTTTTTTTAAAGATTTTATTTATTCATTTGACACACAGAGATACAGAGAGGGAGAGAAAGAGCATGAGCAGGGAGAGAGGCAGAGGGAGAGGGAGAAGCAGGCTCCCCGCTGAGCCAGGAGCCCGATGTGAGGCTCAATCCCAGGACCCTGGGATCATGACCTGAGCCGAAGGCAGACGCTTAACCATCTGAGCCACCCAGGCGCCCCGGTTTTTAGCTTTTTCAATTACAAACAATACATACCCTTAAAGATATGTCTGTTTACTTGTGCTAATACATTTCTGTGCTTATGATATTCTGTTAAGCTTCGCCTCCCCAGTACATTCCTTTTAAACATATGTCTTCAAATTCATTCCACAAGAATTGCTGAGTACCTGCCCTATATCAGGTAGGATCTGAGCTCAGCGTCAGAGGATAATGGTGAGAATATAAAAATAAAAAGGACACTATGTCATCATGGGGGAAACAAACAATTAATTGCAAAATAACTGGACATGATTGTGATACTTGCTAATAAGCAGAACCATCTGGTGTTATGACAACATAGGGTATTGGAGCTGACCTAGCTGGAGAGTTGAGGGAAAACTTCTCTGTAGAACTTCTCACTGAGCTTAGACAATGTGAGAAAGCTGGGGGGTTAGGAAAAGCTTTCCAAGAAGAGGGAACAGTTTATGCAAAGGCTCTATGGAAAGAGGAAACGGCATATCAAAGAAACATGGCTGAATAGAGGAAGCTGTTTATCCTGTGCTTGATAGAGCTAGAGGGCAGGTCAGGGCCGAACCTTGTAGGGTCTCCCAGATTTTGATCTTTATCCTAGAAGCTAAGAGAAGACCCTGGTATTTTAGGCAGGAGGGTGGTATGATTCGGTTTGAATTTGGAAATGATTCTTTGGTTGTGGGGTGAAGAACAGATTGGCAAGAGGGAAATGTGGATGATGGGGAACTGACATGTGGAGAAGAGAGATGGTGGCTTGGTCCAGGGTAGTGGCAGTGGAAAGAAATGGACTGATTCCATATGGATGAGTAAGTCACGGGATGAAAGGCACAGCATAGGAAATGCAGTCAATGATATTGTGATAGCGTCATATGGTCACCGATGGTGGCTACACTTGCGGTGAGCACCGCATAACCTACGGAGTTCGTGACATCCCTACGTTGTACACCTGAGACTAATATAACATTGTGTATCAACTATACTGAAGAAAAAGAAGGAAAGAAAGAAAAAAATGGACAGATTTCATTGACAGCTTTAAAAAGTTCTTGGGGATGGGAGAAATTTGGCTGTCCCCCCATCTCCAACCGTCCCCCCATAGAAGACACTGTTGAGGTCTGCCTGTAAGCCTTCGGCCCACCTTGGAGGTCGCCCACAACTTTGAGAGACAGCTTCCCTACACACTGATGGCTTCTTGCTTTGAACACTGTGTCTCTCCGTCTGGTGGCCTTCCTTGGCAGCAGATGTGTGCTTGGTCTGTGTGCACAGAGTTGGAAATGCTGCAGGAGCAACCTTGAGTCAACAGCTAGAGGAGTCGGTAAATACCCCAGCTGCTTCCCCTTTCCGTGGGACAATTCTAAGTGTCCTATACCATCTCTCGGAGGGGACCCAACAGGATCAAACCGCAGTTGCCTAAGGAGACAACCCAGGCATGAATACACACTACGTGCCTCATTGCCTTCCCTGTTGGCTTACAGAACTTCCTGGAATCACCTCCCAAATACACCACTAGCATGTGGGGGAACCCCAAACTAAGACTTCTTCCTGTAAGCCACCCAAAGAAATAGACACCTAAGCAAATATAATGTTTGGTGTGCGAAGACAACTCAAACCTAGTGTTCCCTTCCCTTTCCAGTCTACACAGAATTTCTGGAGTTGCCAATGTTAGTACCTGATGATAGCTTGCATGGTAGGGGGATGGGAGGTTGAGAGAGAGAAAGAGAAAGAGGGAGAGAAAGAGAGAGAGAGGAACCGAAGATGATACCTAAGCTCTATTAAAAAAATTTTTTTTTGAGATTCTACTTATTTATTTTAGATAGAGAGTGCAGGCAAGCTGTGGGGGCGGAGGGGGGGCAGTAGGGGGAGGGACAGGAACAAGCCAACTCCATGCTGAGCTTGGATCCTGTTGCAGGGCTTGATCCCATGACCCCAAGATCCCGACCTGAGCTGAAATCAAGAGTTGGATACTCAACAGACTGAGCCAATCAGGTGCCCCTTATTTAAAAAAATTTTTTTTAACATTTTTATTTGTTTTTTAAGTAATCTCTACACCCAACACAGGGCTGGAACTCACAACCCTGAGATCAAGAGTTGCATGCTGCACCTACTGAGCCAGCCAGGCGCCCCGATGCTACCTGAGCTTTAGCCTTGCAAGCGGGCTGGGTAGCGGTGCCTTCACTGAGCTGGGGATGCTGAAGAAGGGTCAGTTTAGCGTGAAGACCACAAATGTGCTGTATTCCTTGTAGAACCTAGCACGGTGCTTCTTTTCCATCAGCCAATGTTTGATGCCTGGTTAAGCTACATGTAGCCACAACTGGTTACGTAATTTGTGAGGCCCAGCGCAAAATGAAAATGAGGGACCCTTGTACAAAAAGGATTTAGAATTTCTTTTTTGGGGGCGCCTGGGTGGCTCAGTCGTTAAGCGTCTGCCTTCGGCTCAGGTCATGATCCTGGAGTCCCGGGACCCAGTCCCCATGTCGGGCTCCCTGCTCAGTGGGGAATCTGTTTCTCCCTCTGCACCCCCAACACTTGTGTTCTCTCTCTCACTCTCTCCCTCCGATAAATAAATAAAATCTTAAAAAAAACTTTCTTTTTTTTTAGATTTATTTTTTATTGATTGATTTTTAAAGATTTTAGTTATTTGACACAGAGAGAGAGAGGGAACACAAGCAGGGGGAGAGGGAGAGGGAGAAGCAGGCTTCCCACTGAGCAGAGAGCCCAATGTGGGGCTCGATCCCAGGACCCTGGGACCATGACCTGAGCCGAAGGCAGACACTTAATGACTGAGCCACCCAAGCGCCCCTCAGTATAATATTCTTCATATTTTGTATGTGTTTGGCATTTTCTATAATTCAAAAAAAATTTTTTTAATTAATTTTTTTTGATATAGTGTTCCATGATTCATTGTTTGCGTTTAACACCCAGTGCTCCATTCAGTACATGCCCTCTTTAATACCCATCACCAGGCTAACCCATCCCTCCACCCACTCCCCTCTAGAACCCTCAGTTTGTTTCTCAGAGTCCACAGTCTCTCATGGTTCGTCTCCCCCTCTGATTTCCCCCCCTTCATTTTTCCCTTCCTACTATCTTCTTCTTCTTTTTTTTTTTTTAACATATAATGTATTATTTGTTTCAGAGGTACAGGTCTGTGATTCATCAGTCTTACACAATTCACAGCGCTCACCATAGCACATACCTTCCCCAATGTCTATCACCCAGCCCCGCCATCTCTCCCACTCCCCACCACTCCAGCAACCCTCAGTTTGTTTCCTGAGATTAAGAATTCCTCATATCAGTGAGGTCATATGATACATGTCTTTCTCTGATTGACTTACTTCACTTAGCATAATACCCTCTAGTTCCATCCACGTCATTGCAAATGGCAAGATTTCATTCCTTTTGATGGCCGCATAATATTCCATTGTATATAGATACCACATCTTCTTTACCATTCATCTGTTGATTGACGTCTTGGCTCTTTCCATAGTTTGGCTATTGTGGACATTGCTCTATAAACATTGGGGTGCACGTACCCCTTCGGATCCCTACATTTGTATCCTTGGGGTAAATACCCAGTAGTGCAATTGCTGGGTCGTAGGGTAGCTCCATTTTCAACTTTTTGAGGATCCTCCATACTGTTTTCCAGAGTGGCTGCACCAACTTGCATTCCCACCAACAGTGTAGGAGGGTTCCCCTTTCTCCGCATCCTTGCCAACATCTGTCGTTTCCTGACTTGTTAATTTTAGCCATTCTGACTGGTGTGAGGTGGTATCTCATTGAGGTTTTGATTTGGATTTCCCTGATGCCAAGCGATGTGGAACACTTTTTCTTGTGTCTGTTGGCCATTTGGATGTCTTCTTTGGAAAAATGTCTTTTCATGTTTTCTGCCCATTTCTTGATTGGATTCTTTGTTCTTTGGGTGTTGAGTTTGATGAGTTCTTTATAGATTTTGGATACTATCCCTTTATCTGATATGTCATTTGCAAATATCTTCTCCCATTCTGTTGGTTGTCTTTTGGTTTTGTTGACTGTTTCCTTTGCTGTGCAAAAGCTTTTTATCTTGATGAAGTCACAACAGTTCATTTTTGCCCTTGCTTCCCTTGCCTTTGGCCATGTTTCTAGGAAGAAGTTGCTGCGGCTGAGGTCGAAGAGGTTGCTGCCTGTGTTCTCCTCTAGGATTTTGATGGACTCCTGTCTCACATTTAGGTCTTTCATCCATTTTGAGTCTATTTTTGTGTGTGGTGTAAGGAAATGGTCCAGTTTCATTCTTCTGCATGTGGCTGTCCAATTTTCCCATCACCATTTGTTGAAGAGACTGTCTTTTTCCATTGGACATTCTTTCCTGCTTTGTGGAAGATTAGTTGACTATAGAATTGAGGGTTCATTTCTGGGCTCTCTATTCTGTTCCATTGATCTGTGTGTCTGTTTTTATGCCAGTACCATACTGTCTTGATGATGACAGCTTTGTAATAGAGCTTGAAGTCCGGAATTGTGATGCCACCAGCTTTGCTTTTCTTTTTCAACATTCCTCTGGCTATTCGGGGTCTTTTCTGGTTCCATACAAATTTTAGGATTATTTGTTCCATTTCTTCGAAAAAAGTTTATGGTATTTTGATAAAAAATTTTTTTGAAGGAGAAGTAGTAACAGTATCATATGGAAAATGTTTGGATCTTCCATGTTTAGACTCTTCGTTTACCATGGTGAGTGTGGCCAGAATGCAGAGTCTCTATGAGGAAGCAGGTAGGCGGGGAGTGAGCCTGGAAGAAGATTGTGCTGTTGTCTGAACGGTACCTCATTTGGGGGGGATCTTTTCTCCCTTGCTCCATGTGGTTCTAACAGGGACCGCGTGTCCAAGTGCCTGGGCTGCCTGGCCTGCCGGGCTCTCACCAAGAAGTGCTAAGGGGAAAGAGCCCCACTTGGCTTGGGGGTGGCGGCCGTCGGGGAGGGGCAGTGGTTAGCCAGGAAATGGGAGACCCGGCGCTCTAGTGCCCAAGGCTGAGGCCTCTGCTTCTCCAAACACGTAGACATTCAGCTCTGAAGCAGTTTATGCTAATAGCCCAAAACACCCTCATTTAAGCGCTCAGAACAAGGGTCCTCAAAACTGAAGAAATTGGAGTCCAGCCCACTGGCTTCATTAGCACACTATTTCAGCGCAGAGTTAATATCCTTGTGTCATGTATTGTCCCTGAACTCCTTTCTCTCTGTATGCCTTGTTGGCAGGGAGTGCTGCTGGGGATGTCTGGGCCCCGTGGAGCCAGCCAGCACGCCAGGAAGGGCTCTTTCCCACCCTGGGCAGGAGAGAAGAGTGCCCCGGAGGAGACAAAGCCAGCCCGTGAGCACTGTGCCAGCCCTAGAGACTGCCCAGGAAACAAGCTCTTGGAGACTGTTAACTCCCTCGGGGCCACTCCGGCGACAGGGAGCTGTGCCTTAAATGCCAGCTTGCTGCCAAATCTGGCGGTCCTCCGAAGATGGTGAGTCCTACAGAAGTCACATTAACTCTCCAGCATCGAAGTCCCTGAGAGGAGACAGATGTAAACATCCTACACTGTGGAAGGCACGGTCATCTTCTGGATAGCATAGAGCGTCAGATCGGGCATGGGCTGTGGAGTCCCAAGATCCAGACTGTTTCTTCCTTCATCCGTGAAATGTGCTGGATAATATCTGTGTCACCGATTGTCCTGAGCATCAACTGCAATTGTGCATCTGGAAGTACTTTGTGAAAAGCACTAAGTTACTTGACATTGGTCTCCCCTTCCAAGAAACAGGGGCCAGCTGGAGAGCAAGGTCTTGGTCTCATTCTCCTTCTGTTTTTTTTTTATCATGGTAAAAACACACACCATAAAACTGACCACCTTGGTGTACATCATTTTAGTGTACAGTGGAGTAGTGTTACGTATGTTCATATTGTTGTGAAACAGATCTCCAGAACTTTTTCAGCTTGCAAAACCGAAACCCTGTACCTATTAAATAACAATTCCCCTTTCACTGTTTTCCCAGCCCATGGCAACCACCATCTACCATTCACAGAGAATTTGACTACTCTAGATACCTCATGCAAGTGGAATCATACAGTATTTTCATTCAATTTTAAAGAACCAGTGCTCAGGGGTGCCTGGGTGCCTCAGTTGTTAAGCGTCTGCCTTCAGCTCAGGTCATGATCCCAGGGTCCTGGGATTGAGCCCTGCATCGGGCTTCCTGTTCAGCAGGGAGTCTGCTTCTCCCTCTCCCACTCCCCCTGCTTGTGTTCCCTCTCTCGCTGTGTCTCTCTCTGTCAAATAAATAAAATCTTTAAAAAATAATAAAAAATAAAAAAAAAATTAAGAACCAGTGCTCAGCAGAGCATCTGGCCCCTTAAAAGACCCTCACTAAATCTCCCCCAGAGGGAATGAATGGTGGTGACCATCCTGTCTACCCCCAAGGTGTTCAGACTTCTCACCTTCATGAGGGTGAGCACGCCACCTTGGGTTGCCTGGGACTTGCCATGTAGCACTGAAAATTCTGCATCCTGGCCAACCCCTCAGACCCAAGCCGACTAGGACAACTGGTCACCCCACCTTAGCTGGCTGGCTATGCCAAAGAACAGCTTGATCCAAATATCCAGTGGGGAGCTGGAATTAGGAGGTTTCCTGCTGAGCTGAGTTGATGCTTCCCAAGTAAAATGTTTCTGCAGGACATGGGTTTACTTTCAGAGCCTTTGGCTACAAGTGTCAGTCTTTTTGCTCAGAATTGGTCTCCCCTCCTCCTTGAGCCCTCCGAAGAGATCTGAGGGGACAGTAGGTGACACTGACTTATTTCCCTCAGCCATTTATACGGCTCAGATCCTTCTCTGCGGCAGAGCTAGGTTCTGTGGGGTCTGAAACTTAAACAATTTGGGGGTCTTCTTTAAGATAATCGGATATAGATAGCCCTGGCAACACATTACTAGGGTCCCTCTCAGGGCCCTGGAAGGGTTTAGGCAATCAAGGGTCCTGAAGCTTAAGGTTCCTTAGCTTCATAGTAAATCTCTCTTCTTCCCTGTGCCTTTTTTTTTTTAATTTTAGAAATTGAGGTAAAATATACATAAAATAAAATTAACCATTTTAAAGTGTACAATTCAGTAGCATTTGGGACATTTACGATGTTGTGCAACCACAGCATTTATCAAGTTCCTAAACATTTAATTAATTAATTAATTTATTTGTTTGTCAGAGAGAGAGAGAGCACGAACAGGGGGAGCGGCAGGCAGAGGGAGAAGCACTCCCGCTAGCCATTCCTCCCCCTACAACCACCAATCTGCTGGCTCTCTCTGTGGATTAACCTATTCTGGACGTCACATATACATGAAATCATACAATATGTGGCCTTTTGTGTCTGACTTCTTTCACTTGGTGTATGTTTTCAAGTATCATCTGCATTGCAACATGCATCTGGACTTCATTCCCTTTTAGGAGTAAATCATATTGCATTGTATATATAGAACACACTTCAAATTCCGGTTTCTCCATATTTTCTCCAATACTTATTATGTTCCATTTTTTAAAAATTGTAGCCATCCCGGTGATATCTCATGGTAGTTTCCCTCATGCACTTTTTGTTTTCCATTCAATTTGACATTTTCTCTGACTTTGAAAAACATCTTGAAAACAACCATTTATGTAGAAATTTTTTTTCTGATAAATAATAGTCAACAATAAGGCATTTACTCTGCGTACTTACAGCGGGGCTGTCAGCCCCCAAACATCTAAATGATAGGACATGGATATGGGCTGGGCAGGTCTGTATTCTGGGGATAAGCTAGGACCTGGGAGCCACAGATGCTCTCCAATCCTGGATTTGAAGTTGACACACTTGGACCTCCATCTTCTCTCAGACATTAGGAGAATTATGTGGTCCTTGTATTAGTTTCCTAAGGTTGCCCAAATACCACAGACTTAAGCAACAGACATTTATTTTTTCACAGTTCCAAGATCAAGGTGTTGACAGGTGTGGTTTCTGCTGAGGCCACTCTCCTTAGTTTGTAGATGGTCATCTTCACATGGCCTATCCTCTGTATGCATGCATCCCTGGGGTCTCTTCCTCTTCTTATAAGGACACCAGCCATATTGGATTAGGACCCCACCCATAAGACCTCACATAACTTTACCTCTTCAAAGTTTCTCTCTCTAAATACAGCCACAACGAGCATTAGGGCTTCCACATATGAATTTGTGGGGGACGCAGTTCAGACCTTCAAAGCACGGGCTTTATCATTGTAAAGACAATTGAAATCCATTTGAGAAGTTTTAAAAAATTGGAAAGTAAAATCTCAGCCCTCTACGTGCCCTTCATTGTATTGTTGAGTCAGACCAGATGGTGAGACAGGGCAGAAAAACTGTGCCCTCAGGGCCAGGAGAGGATGATGTTCAGCTTAGAAGCTACCCCCAAAGTCCTTTTATTTCTCTGGCCCAGGAGTTTATGATGAGGATCAAAAGAGAAAATACATTCGCAATGATAAAGCCCAATAAAAAGCAAGCCGTCATTATTACTGCTTTTCTTGTCTATAGGATGCAATCTCAGCTAAGCTATGTAGTTACCAATTTTGTCACTAAATGCCACCTCCTCGAGTGCTTGACTTATAACATTTGCCACTGAATTAGTAATGAATCAGCTTGTCTGTGAGTGACAGAAAACCCCAAATAACAGTTGCTTAACAAGACAGACAAATTGAAGAAGTAAGCAATCTCCTTCAAGAAGTCTTCAGGGACCAATCCTTATGGTCCAACACGGCAGCATCAGCGTTCCCAACAACAGGATGCAAAAGGGATGATGAAGAAGAGAGAAGAGAAGGGTGGCGAGCCACATGAGCTTCATAGCCATCCATCCCATTGGCCAGAACTTAGTCACCTCGCCACACCTGACTGCTAGGGAGGTCAGCAAATGTAATCGTTACGGGAGGCCTTGTCCTCCAATAAAATGTTTATTACTAGGAAAGTTAAGAAAAACACATATTACAGGAAACTAGGAGTCTCTGCCTTATAAAGTGCTCCTCAGATCCTCTGGACTTGGGCAGTTACACAAACCAATCAACAAGAAGTTGCTGAATAAGCCAAGAAACACACAGTAGTCTCCCCCTTACCTAAGACCCCCAGTGGATTCCTGAAACTGCGGATAGTACCCAACCCTACGTATACCAAGGTTTTTTTTCTTGTACATACGCACCTACGACAAAGTTTAATGTATAAATTAGGCACAGTAAGAGATTAACAACAAAAAAATTGATAAAAAATTATTGATTGGCTATAGCTTAAAGCCTAGTTGGCTGTTTGTGATTGCTTGTCCTTAGGTTTTGATTTTGTAAGCTTGAGGCACTTACAGACTTAGATTTTGGTTTGCTTACATGAGCCGCCACGACATGAGAGCCAGGACAGTCTAATGGCCTCCTTGTTTAATTAATTGAACAGTTACCAATTTTCATATTATTATTAGCAACAGTTTGTTTATTTATTTATTTATTTATTTTAAAGATTTTATTTATTTATTTGAGAGAGAGAGAATGAGAGACAGAGAGCCTGAGAGGGAGGAGGGTCAGAGGGAGAAGCAGACTCCCTGCCGAGCAGGGAGCCTGATGCGGGACTTGATCCTGGGACTCCAGGATCATGACCCGAGCCGAAGGCAGTCGCTTAACCAACTGAGCCACCCAGGCACCCAGCAACAGTTTGTTTATACAGTGATATAGAAGTCAAAAAAATGAGTCAGTTATTTATTCTCCACCTACTCTGTGGGAGCCACTGGTTTGGGCCCCAGAAATATCCCAGAAACCAAATGGGTTCCTGCTGGTCTGGAGTTCACATTCTGGTGGGGGAAACAGGGAGAAACAAATGGATGAAGGAAATGCGAGGAGGATACAGGAAAATGGTCATGAAAACAGTCCTTATTATTTCACTGTGTGACGGGCACTGTGCTAAGGGTTTTCCATACATTTTCCTAGTTAATCCTCAGAACAATCCTAGAGGCAGATTATTATTATCCCCATTTTACAGATGAGGAAAACAGAGCCTCAGGGAATGAACGGTGCTAGTGAACGGCAGAAACAAGACTCTGACTTCTTAGTGGACTCGTTTCGCTGTCTGCCTTTTTTGTGGTTGTTGTTTCGCTATCATTTTAAAATACAGCCTCCAGTGGATGGGAGTAAAATTGTATAAATCAAGGAGTCTTTAAAATACGTTCTTTGTAGTAATTTATTGTGCTCATGCTCTTAAAGAATATTCCTGGAAGTGTGCTTTATCTAAATGAAGCCTCTTCCTGGGAAAACTACTTAATCGGCTTCCGTGTCCCTGCGGTCAAACGCTCTGAGTCAGCCTGCACTGATGCTTTAATCAGAGGTCTGTTTAATTTATTTTCCTCCTGAACTGCGGTTCTTTGGCAGAGAGCTTGAGAAATCTCATACCTCACAACTTGGGAGCTTCTATGCTAGGAACTGGAAAATACAAAGAAGCACAACTGACCACTGAGATTTTAGGAGGATACATCCAGAGACCTTCAGAAGGCTACAGATATGCACACCTTCACTCCAGCAAAACATTCCCCATTAAATGTACTTATGCATTGGATGCATAAATACCGTTTGTTTATGTATGTATGTATGTATGTATGTAATCTCTACACCTAACGTGGGGCTCAAACTTATGACCCCAAGATCAAGAGTCACATTCTCTTCTGACTGAGCCAGCCAGGTATCCCTGAAATATCATCATTTAAACATTATGGTGGACAAGGCCATGTCGCTTCTAATCTGACCTCCAGTGAATTTTACTCTATAGCTTAGCCCAAACTTTCTGTTTCTTTTTCCCCACTAAGAATTGTTACTTCCTTAAACATGTCCAATTTGTCTCCACTCCAGGACAAGCACTGGCTTTTTTCTTTTTCTGGGGTCTGAGTATTTACCTCTTTACATGAGCAATGGCATACCCAATTACAGGTAGGAACCAGCGGGGCGTCTGGGTGGCTCAGTCAGTTAAGCATCCGACTCTTGATCTCAGCTCAGGTCTTGGTCTCAGGGTCCTGAGTTCAAGCCCCGTGTTGGGCTCCACGCCCAGCATGGAGCCTAGTTAAAACAAAAACAAACAAACAAAAAAACCCAGGTAGGAACCACCAAGATTGACGGAGACATAGATGTTAGGAGGCTCCGTCACCAGCCATGGAACACAGCACACCTGCTCTCAGTGAGCGAGGTGCAAACTCGTGGCTCAGCAAAGTTAGGAAGAAGTCCACGGCATTTACACCGGAGCCACTGATGAAGAGTTGAAGCTATGAAAGCTACAGTGCCAAGAACACAACATGTTGATTACCTATTGCTGGATAAGAATGACTCCAAAATCTAGTAGCTTAAAACAAAACAGAAGTTAGTTATTATTGCCCTTGGTTTCTGTGGGTTAGGAATTCAGACAGGGCACAGCAGGGATCATTGATCTCTGCTCCACAGTGTCTGGGCCTCAGCTGGAAGACTGGAAAGCCTGTGGGCTGAAATCATCTGATGGTGTGTTCATTCTCATGTCTGGAGGCTCACGCCCAGGAGGCTGGCTGTTGGCAGGTGGCAGGAGTGGGGGGCAAGGGATGTTGGTCAGAACATCCACACTTGGTCTCTGAATGTAGCTTGGGCTTCCTTACAAAATGGTGGTTAGGTTAGGTTCAAAGGACAAGCATCTTGAGAGGGAGAGGGACAGAGAGAGACAGAGAAAAAGCCAGGTGGACACTGTAACTTTCTACAACCTAGTCTCAAAAAAGTCCCATGGTGTCACTTCTGCTATGCGCCATCGGTCAGGGCGGCCACCACCACCACCCAGATACAAGATGTCGGGGGAAACTTTGCTTCCTCCGGTGGAAGGAGAGACAGTCCCATTGTAGAAGGAGCATATGAGACAGGATAAATATGGAGGTGTGGCTCGCTTTGGAAAATATAATCTGCCACAGATGTAGGTGGAACTCAACAGATTTACTTATTGAGTAAATCTAGGAGTGCTGAACACCTGCTCTCAAAGAAGTTACAATCCAACTGATGAAATCAAGCACAGCATCGTAGAACTCTTCTGCCTAATGGCACCTAAGATCACCTAGCTGCATGCTTCTTAGCTGTCTGTGTATCACCAATGGTCTGCTTTGGGAGAAGTACTGTGCTATGTCCAAGATCGTGGACAAGTTGGCTAATCTCTCCCAACTTCTGTTTCCTCCTATAAAATGTAGTGATTGACCTGGCCAGGAAAATGTATTCAACATCTTTGATATAAGGTAAAAGGATGGCTTCGTGTCTTTTCGATATCATATGGGAGCATTGTCCAGCCCGAGGCCCTCCCAAATTTTATTTAATTCTTTAGGAGATGTATTTTTGTTTGTCTTGCCATTTACTAATGACTAATGGCCACATTCTCTGAAGTTCCATGTTAACTTGTAGATTTCCAAGACTAGGGAAGATAACTCCAGAGGTTATAGTTTTCTTGCCCCATAGATAATAACCAGTTTTGTCTGTAGCTTAGAAAAGTTATTTTATCTTTCCTGACTGACTGCAGAGACATCTGTTCATCGAATTCTCCCCTGAACCAGCTTTACCATCCTCCTAGCACCGTCATGAATTAGCTACATAAATAATTGACATGTGTTCATTCTATAGTTGTCTGAGAGTCAGGTTTTTAGCTTTCTGAAAATTATACTTTGATAACCCAAAGTCCTATGCACCATGGGGGAAAAAAAGTAATTAGTGTCCTCGCTATTCACTGGAGGAAGTGATCTGAAGAGGGCCAGGACGACTTTATAGGAAAGACTTTTTATAGAAAGACTTTCGAGAAGATCTTGATAGATGTGAATACTTTCAGAATGGGGAGGGCATTTGAGGGCTGGGGGGATCCTCTGTGCAGAAGGGCCAATAAGTGGGGAAGTCGATGAACAAACCAGAAAGCCATGGTCTGGAGAGGGTAATAAATAACATTTTGAAACTAACCACATGAAAGGCTATTGATAACCTCACCATTTCACCGACTGTGAATTATTAAGAAGAAAACTAGCAGTCGTTTTGTATTTAAATTGTATTCGGTTTTATTTTGTGCCTTTGTTCTTTTGCTTTTTTCCACATAGAGGAGTTAATACGGTTGCTTCAGTTTATAGTGAAGTCTTGCTCTCTCGGCACAAGCCTGCATGGGTGGCCTTTCCTGGACTTAGTTTAGAAAGGAAATGAAATAGTACTCTTGGTCATAAAGTTTTAATTTTTTCTCCTGGGCTCCGCAGGGCCATCCAGTGAGAAAAGCCTGTGTTGATGCAGGGGGTTCGGAATACCAGCTAGACTGGTAACGGAGAGAAAAAAAGAAGTCCTTTCCTGCCCTAGAAATCTTTCTTTAAAACTCAGGAATTTTTTATTCTGTAAATTACAGACTGATCAAGGACAAAACTTGGAAGCAGCCCAGGTAACCCCTTGCAGAGAGCCACGGAAAAGGGAGACCTGTTTCGAAATTTGGACTTTATTTTATTTTATTTATTTTTTTAAGATTTTATTTATTTATTTGAGAGAGAGAGTGAGACAGAGAAAGAGCACAAGAGGGGGGAGCGGGAGAGGGAGAAGCAGACTCCCCGCTGAGCAGGGAGCCCGATGCGGGACTCGATCCAGGGACTCCAGGATCATGACCTGAGCCGAAGGCAGTCGCTTAACCAACTGAGCCACCCAGGCGCCCCCACGAAATTCGGACTTTAAATCACCCCCTCTCTATACTGCTACTTGTGCAGCTGGATCTTGGCTTTCCAACACTGCTTCTTCCTTTCTTCAAATTGTAGTGAATTCTGTATAACACAAAATGCACTATTTTAACCCTTCTTAAGTGCACGGAGAGTGGCAGGAAGCACACAGGTGACATTTGTGTTGATTCACAACCGGCACCACCATCCACCTCCTGAGCTCCTTTTATCTCGCAAACCTGAAACTCTGGGCCTGTTAACCAACACCTCCGCATCCCTGGCAACCACCATTCCACTTGCCGTCTCTATAATTATGTCTGACCACTCTAGGTACTTCGTGTAAGTGGAATCATACAATCTTTGTCCTTTTGTGAGTGCCTTATTTCACTGAGCATAATGCTCTCGAGGTTCATCCACGTTGCAGCGCCTGTCGGAATTTGCTTCCTGTTTGAGGCTGAATTCTAGTTCATCGTGTGTGGACGCCACATTTTGTTTATCCATTCATCCCTCCACGGGCACCTGAGTTGTTTCCACCTTGAGGCTGTTGTGAATAATGCTGCTTTGAACATGGGTGTACAGATATCAGCACGCTGCTTTTTACCCGCCCACTTTTTATTTTATTTTTATTTTTTTCAAGTAGGCGCCATGCCCAGCATGGAGCCCAATGTGGGGCTTGAACTCATGACCCTGAGATCAAGACTCAAGCTGAGATCAAGAGTTGGACGCTTAACCGACTGAGCCACCCAGGCGCCCCTACGTGCCGTCTTTTTAAAAAATGATTGGCGTTGGGGCACCTGGTGGCTCAGTCGTTAAGCGTCTGCCTTCCGCTCAGGTCATGATCCCAGGGTCCTGGGATTGAGCCCTGCATCGGGCTCCCTGCTCAACAGGAAGCCTGCTTCTCCCTCTCCCTCTCCCCCTGCTTGTGTTCCTTCTCTCGCTGTGTCTCTCTCTGTCAAATAAATAAATGAAATCTTAAAAAAAATGATCGGCGTGGTCCAGGAGACTGAGGCATGTTCAGTACGCCCTCAGCCTCACAAGGGACTCTTGGAAACTGTTTTGTCCAGTCCTAATCCTAACCAGACTTCTACACATTTTCAGGAAGAACAAAGTTATAAGCTGTGATGGCATTTCAATGTTGAATCGCGATTGCCCCCAGATCAAATATTCATGGGGGTAAGAGCCTGGGGGTTGGGGGGGTGGCTATCACAGCCTTCCTGAAATATTCCCCCAACTTCTACCTCCTCCCTGGTACGAGACCCTACAGCCCCTGACTGCAGGAGGTGGGCAGGTGATGAAGCCAAGCCAACCAGATTATGTTTCTAGGAATCTGAAAAAGTCATCTGATGGCCAGATCTCCAACAGAAGCTCGTTAGGAGCCTCTGCTGCCATGGTCCCCAGATCTGTCCTGGTTCCTGCTTTCAACTCTGGGAGCAGCTCAGTATCATGCAAATAACCTCTTCCTTTTAGCCTTCAGTTCATGAGTCAATTTCTAGTGCTTTCTAGCAAAGGACTCCGACTGATAGACTGCTCAAAGACTAATGATGCTTGAATTTCTTCAGGAAATATAGGAATGCCATAAAACTCAATTTGATATGAACAGGACCTATTTTATTATGGTCCATTTCTTTCAGCACTGTCCTGATAGCTATTTTAAAAACATGTCCTAACCAAGGCAAAATCTTTCTCTGTTTCCCTCTGTCTCTTCATGTCTTTTTCTTTGTGTTTATCTCTGGCTCTCTCTGTATCTGTCTTTCTGTCTCTCAGAAGAGGAGGAGAAGAGAGGACTAAGGAGGGAAGCAGGGGATACTCATAAATGCCCTGTAACACTACTAGGCAGACTCTTCAACTGTATAAAACCGTGGAAACTTCCAGAAGGCTGCCTGTTCTTTGCTCCTAGGAACACATGCCTTTGCACAAGAGAGTGTTTCTGATTCAGGGTTTCATGTATTGTCTTCAGCTTCTGGCATCTCCTCAAAGTAAAGATCCATGGGGGCTGGGAAGTTACTCCCATCAGAGGGAGAATAATTGTGCCTGCGTTTTCCATTATTTGCTTATGTGTTTTGTTTTGTTTTTTTAAATGAGAGAATTCCTCTAGAGTCAGAACTTCTTCAAATGCTCTAAAAACTTCTCTTGTTTGAGCCATAGCTCTGTGAGCTCTTTCTTCTAAAGAGCCGCTTCTGGATGCTCTTCCACAAAGCATTTTAAAACGTGGTGTTGGCCTCTTTTTTCTGAGCCACATCAAAGAGCACATATTGTTTCCTTTCTGAGAACAAAACTCTTTAATGGCAAGAAAGAACAAGAAACTGAGCAGCCAACCATCCCTATCAGGAAAGACACTGGTAACCCTAACTGCGAAAACGATCTGCTGTCCCAATCTCTACTCACATTTTGAAATTTGAGCCCAAGTACAGTAGTCATGCCCTCGTGTATACGGCTCTAAAATGCAATCACGTCTTTCCACTTTAAAAACTCTTTATGAACCTGGTTTAATAATTAATCCTCACAGGGCAGTTAGTAACACCTATCAAATATCTAGGATGAAATGTTCAGTAAAATCGCGGGTAGCAAAATCACAACTATTTCACAAAGCTGCAAACGGCCTCATTTTCTGACTCTGTGATGTCACTTGTAGAACTTTATCCTACACATATAAGGAATATATCATCGGCGATATATATGTAGACGCACAAAATGACAGATGTAAGATGTTATTTGTTGCAGTGCTGTTTTTATGAGCAAAATACTGGAAACAACCTGATACTCATAAATGCCCTTGTGTTCCATCTATCCAATGGAATGCTTTGTAGTTGTTAAAAAAGCAGGGGGGGGGCATTCTTACATATTGGTATGAAAAGATCTTGAAGGTATATTGCTAGGAAAAAAAAAAATTAGTCTGCCAAGCAATGTGTATGCATCCGACTCAGGATGTACATCAGAATCGCCTGGGGAATTTTTAAAACTACTGATGGCTGGGTCCCTCCCCTAGAGATTCTGATTTAAGCTTTTTGAACAGCTTCCCCAAATGATTTTAATGTACAGTCAAGGTTGAGAAAAGCTGGTATATGGTGTGTTTCCATTTGCTTAGAGAAGAAAAAAATATGGGTTTCCTTTTATAAGCTAAGATGATCTCTAGAAGGATACCCAAGAGAGTATAGTCAGTGTTTATATTGAGGATGGGAACCAGATATAACTTTTCAGTTGTATACCTTTCAACCATTTGAATTTTATATCTTGTGAGCATATTACCTATTTAAAAATATAAAAATGAGGGGCATCTGGGTAGCTCAGTCAGTTGGGCGTCTGCCTTCTGTTCAGGTCATGATCTCAGGGTCCTGAGGATCGAGCCCCACATTGAACTCCCTGCTCAGCGGGGAGCCTGCTTCTCCCTCTCTCTCTGCCGCTCCCCCTGCCTGTGCTCTCTTGCTCTCTCTCTGTCAAATAAATAAAATCTTTAAAAAATATTAAAAATATATAAATGAAATTTCACTTTAGAAATACTCCTCATAAATACTACTTTGGAAAGAACAGGTGGAAACATTGGGCAAAATGATCACCTCCTTTCCTTTTTCTTACCTCCAAAGGCTAATGTCATTTAAGAGGTAGATGTACCAAGGAGGCAATTATGAAAAGGATCAAAACATTAGTTTTCAGGCAGGCCCATCCTTTCTGCTTAGCCCAGAAATGGAGCTGTCATTCTGCTGGGGGAGGGGGATGGGGGTAAGAAAGGCAATAGTTCATATCAATTGTTGAAAGTCAAATACTTGTCCATCCATGCATCCATGCATCCATTCATCCATGCAATTCTTCAATAATATGTTGAGCACTTATGTTAGTTAGGCTGGGGAGAAAGAAATTTTAACCAAGAATAATTATATGAAAATCCAAAGTGATGAGGGCTACATTAGAGATGCATGCAGAATATTTTGCTTTTGAAATACTTGGGATCCCCTACACCTTATGAAGATGGAAGAGTGGAAAACTCATGGAGAGGGAATTTCAAGTTTATGGACACCATGTGTCTTCTTCCTACTTGGGACAGGTGCAAAGGGGCTTGGCACGTGTGGGAGGGGACATGCTGACAATAGGCAAGGGGCATGGGTGTTACTTCTGCCTCAAAATATCTTTCCAACTCATCAATTAGACTTTCACATGCTGACGGCTTCTCTAGGTTCTTAAGTTTATCATTGGTTCCAATACAATCTCCTCTAATCTATCTCTTTTTCTCTGGTCATCTAAATTTAGGGGCTTAATCCAAAATGTATTCTCAATAAATCATTTCAATTTAGCAAACATTCAAGGCATTGGGATACAAAACTAAGACACTGTCTTATAACAGGAGGGTCAAGCAGTTAACCAGAATTCAGTGCTCTGAATATGACCCTCTACAAGCCTGTTCTGCCCACAGCTTCCTGAGCAAGCAGCCAGTTCTTTTTTTTTTTTTTTTAAAGATTTTATTTATTTATTTGACAGAGAGAGACACAGCGAGAGAGGGAACATAAGCAGGGGGAGTGGGAGAAGCAGGCTTCCCGCTGAGCAGGGAGCCCAATCCGGGGCTCGATCCCAGGACCCTGGGATCATGACCTGAGCTGAAGGCACACGCTTAACGACTGAGCCACCAAGGCGCCCCAAGCAGCCAGTTCTTAATGTAAAGATTGCCCAAGATATGAATACATTGGCTGTCCTGAGGAGGGAGTGATTAAGGTTGGGGGAGAGTTTGGGAGAGAGGTTAGGGTGGGGCCAACCACAGTGATATTTGAATTTGGAGTTGAGGAGTGCACCATTTCATAAAGTCATACTACAAAGAATGAGAAACCTTTGAGAGAATTTGGAGATATGGCCCGTACCTGGGTCTGCCAGGACCTGGAGTATGGGAGCCATAAAAGTGACCATGAACATCATGTAAGGGTTTGGGGGCAAGCGGATGGTCATGCAGTGAGCTGGCCCAATAGGCAGGGGTCAGACTGTGAGGTGAATCTGGACCTACTCCATGGCAGTGAGGAGTCATCCATGCTTCGCTGACCTGGGGCTTGGGTTTGCTGCCATCGGACTTGCACCGCAAGAAGGTTGGTCCGGTGCCTGTGCGGGAGCCCCCTCCCCGCCCCCGCTTGGGGAGGAGCATGTTCATGCTTATAACGCACCTCGTTTGAACTTACTGGCCTCTCTGCTGTCTCAGCTCACCTTAGATCTAAAACATAAAACAGCAAGTTTGAAAGGAAGTGCTGACCTGCTAGATGCAGGCAACCAGGAAGGAGACAGAGGAAAACAGGCAACGCAGTAGAAAGCCAAGCAGTGCCAGTGTTGGGTAACTGGTCCAGCCGACTCTCGGCCGTAACCTCGGAGATCGGCTGATGTCCCCTGGCCCACACTCCGGACCCTCAGGAGATGCTGAGGTCACGATTGCTATGCTCTGTTTAAGAGAGCATGGGCATGCATCATGTGTCTCAGAACATTTCCATTAAAAACAAATATTTTCAAGGTTTGATACTTGAAGGGATAGAGCAAGAAATTTTTTAAAATTAATTTTTGGGAGCACCTGTGTGGCTCAGTTGGTGGAGTGTGGACTCTTGATTTCAGCTCAGGTCATGATCTCAGGGTCGTGGGTTCGAGCACCGCATAGGGCTCCTGGCTGTGCGTGGAGCCTGCTTGCGATTCTTCCTCTCCCTCTGTGCTCCCCCACCCCCTTGATTGCGTGCTGTCTCTTTCTCTCTCAAAAGAAAAAAATTAAATTTTTTTATTGTGGTAAGATATTCATGACATAAAATTTTCCATTTCGCCATTTTAAGTTTACAGTTCAGTGGTAGTAGGTACATGCGCAATGTTGTGAAACCATCAGCAGGATCGATTCCAGAATGTTTTTGTCATCCCCAACAAAAACTCTGCACCTATTAAACAGTAAATTTCCATTTTCTTCTCTCCTCCACCCCTGACAACCAGCACCCAACTTCCAGTCTCTGTGAATTTGACTATTTCATAGGAATGGAATCACACAGTATTTGTCCTTTTGTGACTGGCTTATTTCACAGGGCATCGTGTCTTCAAGGTTCATGCCTGTGTCAGACGTCCCTTCCTTTTGGAGGCTGAGTAGTAATATGTACCACACTTATCCATTCATCCATCCATGGATACTTGAGTTGCTTTCACCTCTTGGCTACTGTGAATGCTGCTATGGACAAATATCTCTTTGTGTCTCTACTTTCAATTCTTGTGGGCACATACCCAGAAGAGGGATATGTGGCTAGGTGATAATGCTATTTTTAATTTTTTAGGAACCACCATACTGTCTAAAAAGAATCCTTTTATCTTTTCCTTCACTCACCTGCCCCCCATCCTTCAAGGTCCTAATCAAGTTTCACCTATTCCAGGAAGCCCTCAGTTTCTCCTGCACTTTCTTCTTGTAAACTGTGTGCCACACAGTTTGGCAGCTGACCAACTACTCCCCTGTGTTATCTGGTCTTGCTCTCCTTGGTTGGTTGTACATCCCAGATTCGACTGCAAATTCCCCGGATGCGGATCATGTCATGCTCAGGATTGTCTGCCTCCTTATTGCATCCAGCTCAGACAAGAGGACAATGGCAGGTACTCGGGAATATCACGGACTGATTGTTTGAAGGACCTTTAGGAGGAAGCACAGGGCCATAAATCCTCATCCTCATGTTTTAGGGGATTTGGTGGACAGCAAAGCTATTTTGGGATAGAACCCAGAAGAAGCTTTCATACAATGTGAGGGGTGTAAATGGTAGGGGCCGGGACAAAAAGCTCAGGGTTGGGTTGTCATGGGCCTTGAGTATTATTGAAACAGAAATGAGTTAATCGTGGCCTCGTTACCTACAAGAGTGGCTTCGTGGCCTTTGACAAATTATTTAACTTCTCTTAGTTGTCCATCAACAAAATGAGGTTGATGTACTGTCCGTTTACAAGCTCTTGATGAAGCTGACCTGGGTCATGTCCAGAGTTAGAAAACACTGGTCACCTCCCCTTCTCCTTCACAGATGCCCCTCCTTCTCCAGTCTTCTGGATGGAAGTGGTCGTTAGAGGTCTTAGCTGTCCTTTTACTTTCTTTCTTTTTTTTTTTTTTTTAAAGATTTTATTTATTTATTTGAGACAGAGAGAATGGGAAACAGAGAGCATGAGAGGGAGAGGATCAGAGGGAGAAGCAGACTCCCTGCCGAGCAGGGAGCCCGATGCGGGACTCGATCCCGGGACTCCAGGATCATGACCTGAGCCGAAGGCAGTCGCTCAACCAACTGAGCCACCCAGGCGCCCTGTCCTTTTACTTTCTTTCTTACCTTGTGTGAGTGTGTCCGAGAGCAGTGCTGGTGTTTCCAAAAATGTGGATTGTGTGACTATTCAGGGAAGGTGAGGCCAGAAGACGAGGAGAAAAGTGCCACTGAAGAGACAATTTGCCACTTGAAGCTCTCTAGACACAGGAGGGACACCATGCCACACGGGACCACACAGGGCCACACAGGAGACACCAGGGGTGGTCAGGAAGCAGAAAGGGCAAAGGGGAGAGCACAGATGAGAGGCTTTACTGAGGTTTTCTGGGAAGGAATGGTCAAGGCAGTGTAAGCAGGGTACACAGGTTTAGGATTGGCTAGTTTGAACATTTCTGTGGGCTCAGGAGCATTGGGGTTATCGGTAGTGGTTTGGTCCCTAGGCCCTGGGATACTTGGGGCAGAGGATTATTACCTTCTGGAGTGTAAGGACCGTTTGAAGGGGGTGCTTTGGAGTTCAGGCTCTGGTTTGGTTAGCTTGCAATGGAAAGGAGGACTCCCAGGCAAGTGTTGGCTACCTTTCAGAATTGGCTAGACCAGGGAGGGGCAGTCTCTCCCCAGTCAGCAAGTCCCCAGGTGCTAGAACATCAAAAATATGGAAAATTAGGGGCGCCTGGGTGGCTCAGTTCGTTAAGTGATGGCCTTCAGCTCAGGTCATGATCCCAGGGTCCTGGGATCGAGTCCGCATCGGCTCCTGCTGAGCAGAGAGCCTGCTTCTCCCTCTCCCACTCCCTGCTGCTTTCCCTGCTTGTGCTCTCTCTCTCTGTCAAAGAAATAAAATCTTAAAAAAAAGAGAATATGGAAAATTAGAACATATAGTGTAATATAGTTGGTGAGTGGTAAAGATGCTCTCTCAAATACAAAAGGTGTGATTCCTGTGCTCCCAGGACCCTTGGCCCAAACCTGTCCTTACGGCTAAGGAAACAATCTATGGGGCTGAGAATAATAGTCATTAAGAAAATAGCCTCTCTTTTCCCAAATTCCCCAAGGATTCTGACTTTCCTAGGCCCTATCAGCCGTCTCCCGTCTGCTCTCCTTACACAGAAAGGTTTTAAACTCCTAAAGATAAATATCTCTGAGAGGTTAAGAAAATGACCTCGATGGGAAGAAAGTGAAAGCCTCCCTGGAAAATTTCAACGCAGGATGGCTCTCTTTTAAAGAGGAACCTTAAAAAAAAAAAAAAAAAAAAATTTAACAAGAACACTAATAAATAAATAAAACCTATTTTCAAATGAAAGTTGCAACTCAGCTGTAAAACTTCACTGAAGCTTAATCTTGAACAAAGACTTTGAAAAAATAAACCTCACTCCGAATTAGGAACGCCTGCAAATGTAGTAATTTCTACCTAAGAGGCTTTGTGTCCAAACATGTCATTTGAGAGCCCAGGCAGACAAAGGAGAATGCCCTTGGAAACAAGGCTGCCATTCAGCCCAGCGGCCCCAGGGCATTGGATTTCCTCCCTGGGCTCAATAACATTTTCAGCCACATTAGCCACCAGCTTCAAACCTGGTGGGAAGCAAATTTAAAGTGTCTCTTTTAGTGGAAAACAATAAGAACGCTGTATTTCACAAAAGAAAGGAATCCTATCACCCTTGGATTGGCGGACCTGGAATCTTAATGATTATATTTGAAGTAGCTTGTACTCCTAGATGTTGAATTTATAGACACCTTTGGGCTGGCAAAGCTTATCCCAAAGGGGAGACGCCCCAGATCCTCTACTGAGCACAAGTTCTTCCAGTAGCCTCAGAACAAATTTTATCCTCTTCAACTTTGTGTTCCCAGGGATAAGTAACGAATAAATAAATGATCATAAAACCAGAAGAGTAGCCCCAAGGTTCTGAGAGTAAAGAGTAATAGATTAGAAAAGCATTCACTGACTCATTCATTCGCTCACTCGTTCATTCAGTGACCAGATGGCTACAGATGGCTACCCCTGACAGGTACCTGAGGTCCGGAGTGAACACATGGTGAGCAACAAAATTAGCGGCATCTAGAGCGGGGCGGGGGGGACTCCCTCACCTTCATGTGGAGGAAAAGAAAGACTCAGGAGGTGTAGAAGAAAGGAGAAGGGGGAAGGGATGGAGCCTGGTGCAGGATATAGAACATGAGACTGGGTAAAAGGACATCAGATCAGGATGCAGGGAGACTTCTGGTCAAAAACAAACAAGCAAAAAAACCTAAGAAAAGTTTTCCTATCAAGCAAGTCCCCCAGTCCAGGCCAGGTCCAAGCTCTAGGCGATGTGGTTGGGGGAGGAGAAATGGGCATCTTTAGTATGTATGTATGTATTTATTTTATTATTATTTTTTTCAAGTGAGCTCTACACCCAATGTGGGGCTCGAACTCACGACCCTGGGATCAAGAGTTGCATGCTCTACCGACTGAGCCAGCCAGACGCCCCAGAAATGGGCATCTTTTAAAGCTGAAAGACCATTGACCAGCCTGGCCCAATTTAGGAGAGTAAAGTCTCCCCTCAGTTTCCTTTCCTAATTTCGGGTCAGGGAAAAAGACAAGATTCCGTACACTGATTATGTTACGTGACATGGGAAAAAGGGAGTTTGCAGGTGTCATTAAGGTTACTAATCAGTTGACTTAGAGTTACTCAAAGGGAGATAATCTGGGTGAGCCTACTTGAATCACAGGAGCCCCTTAAAAGCAGAAAGTTTTATTGGGCTGATAGCAAAAGGGGACGTCAGAGAGACTGAAAGCGTAAGGAGTTGCCAGCTCGCCATGTGCAAGGACCAGAGTGGACTCAAGGAGCTCAGAGTGACCCCTCGTGGACAGCTAGCAAGGTAATGGGGACTTGAGTCGTCCAGCTGCGTGAAGCTGAATTTTGCCAACAACCTCAATGAACTTGGATGACGTTTCTTCCCCAGGACCCAGCCCAGCCGCCATCTTGTTTTCAGCCAAGTGAGACCCAGAGCAGAGAACCCAGATAAGCCTAACCTACACCTGAGTTAATAAATAGGTGCTGTTTTAACTGGCTACCTTTGGGACATGTGTTCTCCGGCAACAGAAACGAATACAGCCTATCAGACATTGGGCTGGATACTATGGAGACATATTTGCTGCCCTCAACGTCTTTGAGCTTGCAGGGACAACAAATAGAGGTTCGTGCAGAAAAATGCAGGATTAAAGGCCAAATGAGTTGGGCCTGGCAAATCACTGAAGAATCACTAGTGAGGTGGTCTGAGAAGAGAGGGGTGTGTGAGCGGAAGTATATGGTGTCAGGGATGAGCTGGGTGACTCCAGCTGTAAACATCAACCCCCACATTTAGGTGATACTAGGGCCCCCGAGGTGCTCTATAAAGGGATGGGTATACACTCCCCACCCCCTTCTCTCTCTCTCTTTTTTTATTAAGTAGGCTCCACGCCCAGCATGGAGCCCAACTCAGGGCTTGAACTCACAACCCTGAGATGGAGACATGAGCCGAGATCAAGAGTCAGCTGCTTAACTTACTGAGCCACCCCTCCCCTCTCTTTCTGACATCAGAATCAATAGAAAAAAAATCAAGAAGTGAGGCTTTCGTTAAGGAGAGTTTATGGGGCTAGAATGCCCCTTGCTACTGAAAAATCATGGGCTGTCCCCTATGGTGTTTATCACAGACACTATTAACAGACTGTACCTGTTTTGCTGTAAAAGATGCTGTTACTGCCCAATTATCCAAAATTCTGTTTCTTTTCAACAGTACTTAATCAAAAGGCAGTGCATTAAAATAAAAGGAATGTTTAGGAACCCAGGGGAGATGAAGCTGTCAGGCAGCTACGGCAGGCCCTCTCTTGGGAGCAGATGAATTCCTTCTCTTTTTATCTCTGCAGACTCTTCCCCAGCGCCCTGATGGATGAGGATGTCAGACAGGGAGATACGCCTACTACAGACTTCTCCTTCTCAGGAGGGTGAGAGGTGGGGAGGGCGGAGGTGGGTGGGGTTCGGGCAGCGGTAGATGGGGAGAGGGAAGGGAACTCAGTGAGGTGTGGCCTGACAGATCCCCGGAGACATCACTTTCCAAGGGGGGTCATTTTACATCCTGCCAGTGAGCTTCCCCGAAGACCTTGATAAAAGGATGGCAAAGGCCATCTGCCAGGTAAACTGCCACGTTCACAGTTTGCTTTGCCATGACAGTGTATGCCTCTTGGGCGATTCATGGGACATTCACCCTCTTCCTCCCCAACCTAAAATATCATGGTAGACCTCAGGCCATGAAGACATAATCCAGTGACAGAAAATATTTACAACTGCACAAACCAACTTCTTCAAGTTCACTCGAGTATCTATCTGGAGCACCACCATGGTCTCAATGTTTGTGTCCCCCACCCCTAAATTTATAGGTTGAAATCCGAACTCCCGAGGTGATGGTATTAGGAGGTGAGGCCTTCGGGAGGCCATTAGGTCAGGAGGGTAGAACCCTCAGGAATGGGATTATCGACCTTCCAAGGAAGGCCTGAGAGAGCATCCTTGCCCCTTCAGCCACAGGAGGACCCACATTGCTGTCTATGAGGAAAGAGTCTCTCACTAGACATCGAATCTGCCAAGGCCTTGGTCTTGGGCTTCCCAGCCTCCAGAACTGTGAGAAACGAGTTTGTGTTGTGTATAGGCCACCGTTTTTGTGATATTTTGCTATCATAGCCCGAACAGCCCCAAAGACTAGCCAAATAGACGAGAGTCCCAAAAGACAAGTACAGTGGAAGCTATTTTGGGATTTGGACAAAGGTGGAAATTCAGGTGTTGATTCAGTCACTGGGGGTATGACTGTCTCCTGCAGGAGCCCTTGCCTTCCTTTAAGGGATCCTGTGGGTACTTTTGTGCAGGATGTACGCTCAGCCCTTGCTATCTGCAAAGACTCTCGGTCGTTGCCTGCAGGCAGATTTCCACATCATGGTCCGCCATGACTTGTTCCTGCCCGCCTGTCTGGTTTCATATTTGGAATTCTTCCCTACATACTGATTGCTGCAGCGACTCTGGACGGTTTTCTGCCTCCCAGGTACACTGTACTCTCTGTTCCCCTTTGGTACTGCACTGCTCTCTGTCTAGAAGCTTCTGGGCACCTCCTCCTCTCTCTTCCAGGCAAACTCCTGCTTCTTCTTCAAGTCTCAGTGCAAATTCTAGCACCACGAAACGTTCCGTGATTCTTTCAAACACGCAGGGGCTGGTTTCTCCATGCTCACACCAACCCTTGATTGGCATGTTGTATTGTAATTGTCCTTTTGCCTGAAACTCTCTCCCTTAGACTCCACTACCTGAGGCGGAGATCCCGTTTTGTTTTGTTTCCATATTTGTGTCACTAATATTATTATTATTTTTAAAGATTTTATTTATTTATTTGAGAGAGAGAATGAGAGAGAGAGAGCACATGAGAGGGGGGAGGGTCAGAGGGAGAAGCAGGCTCCCTGCTGAGCAGGGAGCCCGATGCGGGACTCGATCCAGGGACTCCAGGATCATGACCTGAGCCGAAGGCAGTCGCTTAACCAACTGAGCCACCCAGGCGCCCTGTGTCGCTAATATTATTACACCTCTCTACTGAACATTTGCTGATTGAACGACTACAGAGCTTATGAGCTGTTACGGAGACGACATTTGTCAAGTGCCCTATACAATGTCTAGCTCATCCACCATAGGTATTCATGAAATGTTGGACTTCTCATGGAAAACAAGAGATCATGCTGAGAAAAATGCAGAATACTTCAGAGTGAAATCACCCGAAATGCTGACATACGGGGGTGGGGGTGTTGGTTGGGTGTGGGGAGCAATTATCTGTGGCAGCAACAAAACAATAAGACTTTGGAAAGTACTTGTGAAGCGTTCAGCCGTTGAGGATTTTGGTTTGATGATCTGTCAGGGAAGAAAAGAGTAAGTAGAGACCCATTTCCTCTTGGCGCTGGTCCTCATCTGCAGTCTTATTGATTTCAAGTGCTGTCTCCCTCTGGCAGGGTAATAGTTACACTCCTGGGGCTTCTTTCCCAGCATCTGCATGTGAACCATCATGAGCCCAAGAACGCCAGGTCCATGTGCTCGCTAAGTCACAGTTCCTGTGCTCATCAATGACAAGCAAATGAATAATGTGATGGGGTGCCAATATTTTTTTTTTTTTTTTTTTTTAACTCAGCAGTGGTAAGAATAGGGGATTTGAAGTCAGAAGACTCCCAAAGTTCCCGCCTGGACTCTGCCACTCTCTGCTAGTGTGACCTTAAACTCTTAGTTTCTCAGGGGTGTCATCCTCAAAATGGCAATATAACAATGGCAGCAGTAATGGCCCCACAGGGATGTAGTGACTGTCAAGTGAGATCCCTTAGATAAAGCTACAAGAGAATTTTTTTTTAATGGTGAAATTATGACTTTCATATAGCTATGAAATAGACATGCGTCAAAGATTGTATTTGACTCATCTGTCGATGCAGAAATCAGTAAGATGGTAAAACTGGTTCAGGTGAGAATTTGACTCACAGAGATGTTTGTTCTCCACAGCATACAATTCCTTTGCGCTGTCGTGAATGGGAGTCTGTGCATTCCTATGGACAGGGAAAACTGGTGGTGTCAGTTTTCTAGAACTCAACTTCTTTCCCAATAGATTTGTTAAATAGTTTAGGCAGCCAAAAATAATCCAAGGTGCACATCCCCACAGTCTGATAATTCCTGGAGGGTCCACTAGAAAACCCCCAGCACTCTACTATGAGGACACCGGGATTCTCTTAGGCCGATTTTTCCTGACACCCAGTAGCTGGGTATTCCTACCCCTGATAATCCTGTCTCGTCCTCTTTCTCCTTGACAACCACCAACCACACCATGCCTTGATCCTACCCCTCACTCCACCCTCTTCTCCACTTGACCAAATCCCAACATATTTTCACCATTGTCCCTCCTTAAGGACCGTTCTCTTCCAAGATCCATTCTCCTTTCATTAACTTCCCTCTCTTCTGTTTTTACAACTGTTCCCCTGCTCCTTCTCCATTGTTCCACTCCATGGCTTTGAAACATCTTTTTTTTTTTTTTTTTTAAAGATTTTTATTTATTTATTCATGAGAGACAGAGAGAGAGAGGCATAGGGAGAAGCAGGCTCCCAAGGAGCAGAGAGCCCGATGCGGGACTCGATCCCAGGACCCTGGGATCATGACCTGAGCCGAAGGCAGACGCTTAACCATCTGAGCCACCCAGGCGCCCTGAAACATCTTTTAAGATTTATTTATTTTAAAGAGAGAGACAGAGAGAGAGAGGGCATGAGTGGGAGGGAGAGAGGGAGAGAGACTTCCAAGCAGACTCCACGCTGAGCATGGAGCCGGATGAAGGGCTCAATCTCATGACCCTGAGATCACCTCCTGAGCTGAAACCAAGAACTGGATACTTAACCGACTGTGCCACCCAGGTGCTCCATCTTAGAAACATTTTTAAATCTTTCTTACTTAACTTACGTTGTAGTGGGTTTTTTTTTTTAAATGTAATTTCTACACCCAACGTGGGGCTCAAACTCATAACCCCAAAATCAAAAGTAGGATTAAATCCCTTTTAATTTAAAAACAAACAAAAATATGAAATTGTTCATTTATATTTGTGCAGTTACGCTGTGTAACAACAACAAAAGCTAGACATTTTTTTGGTTTACAGTAGAAATCAAACAAACTTTTTCCTTAAAGGGCCAGATAGTAAACGTTTTAGACTTCATGGGCCACATATGGTTGCTGTTCCTATTCACCTTGTTTTTCTTCACAGCTCCTAGAAAATGTACAAGTCATTCTTGTACTGGCTGGAGGCCGATTTGACTGGCAGGGTATAGTTTGTTGATTCCTGGCTTCTAGAGATAAGGCTTTATTTTTCAGTCACGTCTCTGAGGCAGAGCATCCTATCTGTCCCTCTCCCCATTGATGTTGGGAGCCATGTGCTTGCTTGGCTGATGGAATGTGAGCAAGTGTGGCATGAGAAGAATATGCCTGGGGTATCTGTTGGTCCAGGAAGGAGGAAAGACTTGTGGAGCAGACCCGGACCCACACCTCAGCTTGAACCCACAGCCAGCCAGGCCCAGCTTAGATCCACCAAACCCCAGCCCACCTGTGAAGTCGTACAACAGGGATGGTTGACTGCTTCAGCGCGAACTGCCTCAGTAGGGGGACTGGTAACTGTCGTTATTTCTGTTTTGCTGATGACAATCTAGACTAGCGTTCCTCCAGGTGTGAACAGGGACTGCCTGCAAGGTATGACAGAATCACCTGGTGTGCTTGGTAAGTGTCAGGTTCCTGGGGCCTCCCCTTAGAGGGGTGAATTTGGAATATCTGGGGGGAAGACTTACGAATGTGCATTATTTCTAAACTCCCTGAGGAGTTTGGGAAGCCAATCTCAGACTTCTTACAAGAGTTCTTTGGTGCAGGTTGGGAACAGCAACGTTCGTTGGACATCTGCCACGTACCAGATCCTCTGCATATACACAGTCTTATTCTTTAAACCTCACGGCGACCACTCTGTGAGGTAGTGGGACTGTCCCCATGTTACCACGGAGGAAACTAAAACATGGAGGGGCTCAGTAACTAAGCTCCGGTCACACGTCTATCCAGGAGCAGCGTCAGACCCACCTGCGATGCTTCAGCCTGGCTGGCCGGTGGACATACTCTGGTTTGCAGTTTTGATTTCACTTGACTTAGGGAATTATGAAATCAGCTCATGCAGTCAGTGCTTCTGGTCAGAAAAGGGAAGTGAGGCCAAGGGAAGAGTATATCAAGGAAAGGAGGGGAAGGTGATAGCGGGAGGCTCTGTCTGTGGACTCTTGGTCAAGGGCAAGGGGAGGTGCAGGGGCCTGGTCTACTCTCTCAGGGCTGGTTCCTGAGGATGTACAGAAGGGAGGCAGGGAGGGGAGAAGGGGCAGTCAGGAAAGCAGGCCCAGGGCCGAGGGGTTGAGTGGTCACACCTGCAGGGCTTCACGACCGAGCCAGAACCTTTGAAGAACGCAACCATCCACATGGTGGACTATATTCTCCTACAATTGCCTGGTGAGGGTGTTTACAATGCTGTTTGTCAGCCTCCCTCTCCAGATTCTGGCTTAGTAGGTCTGAGCTACACCTAGGGACCTTCCTTTACAGCAAGCTCTCTGAATCTGATGCTCATGCCTTTTTTTTTTTAGTATTTTATTTATTTATTTGAGAGAGAGAGAGTGCACATGCATGTGCTCACGTGCAAGAGGGGAGGGAGAGAGAGACAAGCCAACTTGCCGCTGAGCACAGAGCCTAATGTGGGGCTCGATCTCACAACCCTGAGCTCATGACCCAAGCCAAAATCAGGAGTCCCACGCTTAACCGACTGCACCACCCAGGCGCCCCAGAGGATCTTGGTGGCTTTAAACCACAGTTTGGAAAAACACTGAACTAAAGAAATGATTCATGAACATTAGAATTTCTCTTAAAGTATATATATACATATAAGGAATACATGTGCTGTGTAAGTAAATTCTAAAATGCAGAAAAATAAAAGGCAAAAAAGTCACTTGAAATCCCACCAGTCAGGGATACTTCTATCAACGTTTTGATGTATATTTGTCCACTTTTCTCCTGTGTGTGTGTATCCCGTATACAGATGGGGCCATATACTGGCGCTATTACTCAGTAGCTTGCGTTTTGTACTTAACAATGTATCTTACACTCTTCCATATCAATAAATATAAATTTACATCCTACTTATGGTAGATTTGCAGGTATCAGTAGAGACACTTGTTTTGGAGGGATGGTCTGGGATCTTTCACCTCCTCTTCAACTTGTATTATCTTATCTAGCAAACACCTACTACCCTTGGGTAAGGCCAGAACTTGGGGTTCACTTCTGAACCTCCGTGCTCTGTACTTCGCCACACTTTACAGAATCCTGCCTGGGCTGAGAAGTGGGTAGCTACTGGTTGGTTCTGGACAAGGAATAACCTTTGCTGGCTTTCTGGGCAAATATCCTGGGACTTTAGAAAGCCATCAGGGGAATTTTCAGCCTCTGACGCCGATCCTGAGTGTTTCTGGCTCTGAAGCACCGTCAATCTGCAAGATTTGCAGTTTGGGATTACACAGACTGTCCGTCCCCAGTCCCCACGCCCCCCGCCCCCCCAGGGCCTGGGTTCAGGATGGAAACGTGGGCCCAGGGAAAGCAGACGGACCACCTTTGAAGGGCAGAGACGGCCTTCCCCCCCGGGGGCTCTCTCTCCCGAAGCCCCCACAACATTGCAAAGTTCAAATCTATGGTTACTGGGAAGCGCATTTGGGAATAGTCAGGGGGCCCCTGACCTCTGACATGTGACCCCAGGCCCGCCCTCCCTGCCACAGAGACCAAGCTTGAGTCCTTGGAACCAAAGGGGGGAAAAATGTGTTGTAGAGGCCTGTGTTTTTGAGAAGAAATGCACTTACAATACAAACTCTAGTAAACTTAAAAAAAAAAAAAGTAATTGGAATAATTGGCTTCAGTCTGAGAGATAAACAAACAACAAAGCAAATCCTTTAACCTCCTGTTTGAGGCTGTAAAGGGGCTGCATTTGTGTTTTCCTGGGGATTTTATGACCTAGGGGGCCGGCCTTTCTCTGGCTCTGGACTGGGCCAGCACAAAGCCCGGCTAATCACAGAGCAGTTTCGGAAATGAGGGTCTAGAATGGAATTTCCTCCACACGTCCCCCAGTCTGCAGCCTCCTTGTGAGCTTCCCCCTTTGCAAGGCTCTGGGCCCAGCTTTGCACAGGGCTGGAGAACAAAGGGACTGTTTCTCTGAATTTTTCCTGGAGCCTAGCGAGCCTTGTGTTGTACAAAAATTCAGTGAAAGCAACTCTTCTGTCCCCTCCCAGAGCTAGGGCGGCCAGAAGAAAAGAAATCAAGGGCTGCATGTTTACGGCACTTACAAGGTGTAGATCTCTGGTGGGCCAATTCAAAAATGTATATTGTAGCGATGAGCCTTGCCCTCAAAGAGCTTACTCTTTAGCTGGAATGTCATAACTAATCAGAACACAGGGGAACAGTCAACTCACAATTCAAGACAGCAATCCAAGTGATCGCTTGACAGATAAAAGGTACAAGCCTTCAGAGTTCTGTAATTGTGAAGACAAATAACATGCTCTCACTCCTATGTGGAATTTAAGAAATAAAACAAATGAGCAAAGGAAAAGAAAAAAGAGAGAGAGAGAGAGAGACAACCCAAAAAACAAGACTCTTAACTCTAGAGAACAAACAGTTGGTTACCAGAGGGGAGGTGGGCAGACGGATGGGGGAAATAGGTGAAGTGGATTAAGAGCCCACTTATCGTGATGAGCACTGAGTAATAGGTGGAACTGTTGAATTGCTCTATTGTACACCTGAAACTAAAATAACACGATGTTAACTGCACTGGAATTAAAAAAAAAAAAACAGTTTAGTAATATTTGTTGAGCATCTCTACTAGACAAGCTATGGGATGGGGCGCCTGGGTGGCCCAGTTGGTTATGCATCTGCCTTCGGCTCAGGTCATGGTCTTGGGGTCCTGGGATCGAGCCCTGCATCAGGGCACCATACTCAGTGGGGAGTCTGCTTCTCCCTCTCCCTCTGGGCTCCCTCCCCCCCCAGCCACTCATGCTCTCCCTCTCTCACCAATGAATGAATAAAAAATCTTAAAAAAAAAAAAAAAGCTATGGGATCACAAAGACCCTATGGTTGTATCTTGTCTCAAAAGATGGCTGCCACCACTTCTTTCCTTCCCCGTACGTGCCGGCCTCTCCCTCTTGGAGAGGCAGAGTCTACTTCTTCATCCCCTTGAATCTGGGCTGGCCTGTGACTGCTTTAACAAATGCATACGGTGGAGGTTATGCTGTGCTAGTTATTTCCAGGCCTAACCTTGAAGACGACTGGCAATTTCTGCTTGTCTCTTAGAACCCAGCTGGCAAGAAGCCACGTGGAAAGTGCAATAGCCCACCTTGCCAGCTACGCGAGTGAGCCATCCTGGAAACAGGACCTCCAGCACCATTGACCCACCGCAGCTGATGCTACCTGAAATGAAGCTCTGTCCTAGTTGCAAAACTGAACAAATCAATGACAGTTGTTGCATTCATGCATTTGCCTTGTTCTCACAATACTTTAAAGAAGATATTACTAGTATTATCCCCACTTTGTAGATGAGGGGCTGAGATTAAAGAGGTTACGTGAACTATCCCAGATCGCCCAGCCAGCAGGAGGAGAAGTCACGAGAATACAGGATGTATCCTGAGGTTGGTGGCCTGCACACTCTGATAGCAGGCAAGGATATCAAGTTCTGTGATACTAAAAAAAAAACCCCAAAAAACCCAAGGTGGATGGGTTGGGGGTTGAATTAAAGAGGGTCCCAGGTGTCGGGATAAGTTAGCACTTCATTTAAGTAATGGCCATTTGAAAGTGGCCATGAAGCCTTCTGAGTCGAAGTGACAGGATACAAATGACTTTGACAAGTGGCTGGACACAGGTTAGTTTGAAGGAGCAAGAGGCTGTAAGCAGATGGCCCACCAAAGAGAATGAGCTGCTCTGGAGAGAAGCAGTGGGCTCGCTGTGTGGAATGCCAGTGATGGGAACGGAAAACCACACACTAAGACTTAAAAAAAAAACCCAAACGGTATTAGGATTTGATGGCCAATGGCTCCAGAACTTTGAATCTGAGTGTCCCAAAGGAGAATGGTTTAGGAGATACCACTATAGGAATGGGTAATGCAGGAAGGAGAGCCCACCTGGGAAGGGGAGACCATCCTCAAACATTGATTTGTGGAATTGGAACAGATTCGAGGAAGATGATTTCAGTTTTAGAACAAGCTGGAACTGAAGAGTGGACAAAGAGAGAAGATGAGGGCCCAGGTCCTCAGTGGTTTACGGCGTTCTCTCTCTGTCTTCCATATATACCCCATACACCCCCATGTCCGTGGACCCGCGATCATGCACTCCTAATACGTGTCCACGCCAGACAGCAAGAGAAATAGTACATAATACATACTCATAAAAAGAACAAACTGCCAAAACGTTTGGTACAGAGGAAAAATGCTACGGGTGATCTAGAGAGGAAAGATCACTGGCTCCGCAGCATCCAGAAGGGTTACAGTAGAATCAGAAGAAGGATCTTCCTATAAGATAAGCATCCCAGGGCGTGGAGGGACCGTGGAAAGGATCAGCCAGTGCACAGGCTTTGAAAACGTGATTTTTAACGGTCAAAGGGTATTCTGTCTCATGAATAGCCACAGTTTATTAAACTCTCCCTTGTACATTTTGTATATTTATGAGGTTGATAATTTTGGCTCTTATAAAGAACACGGAAATGAAAGTCTCTGTAAAGAAATTTTTGCCTGCGTCTGATCTTTCTTTGAAGACAGATTCCTAGAAATGGAGTTAGTGGGCTGAAGGGTGATAATTTGAAAATATTCTTGATACGCGTTGCCAAATAGCTTCCTGAAAGCGTTGCCAATCCACGTGTTGTCCAGCGGTGTGTAAAAAGCCCATCCCTCATTTGGCTTGCAATGGAACAAGAAGCTTTTTGTTTTTAAAGATTTATTTATTTTAAAGAGGGGATGAGGGGCAGAGGGAGAGGAAGAGAGAGTCTCAAGCAGACTCCCCGCTGAGCACAGAGCCAGACACAGGGCTCGATCTCATGACCCTGAGCCAAAATCAAGAGTCTGACTCCTAACCAACTGATTCACCTTGTTTTTTTTTTTTTTTTTTTTTTTTTGAGAGAGAGAATGAGAGACAGAGAGCATGAGAGGGAGGAGGGTCAGAGGGAGAAGCAGACTCCCCGCCGAGCAGGGAGCCCAATGCGGGACTCGATCCCGGGACTCCAGGATCACGACCTGAGCCGAAGGCAGTCGCTTAACCAACTGAGCCACCCAGGCGCCCCTGATTCACCTTGTTTTAAAGATTTATTTATTTGAGAGAGAGAGAGCAGAGTTGGGGGGAAGGCAGATGGAGAGGGAGAGAGAATCTCAAGCAGACTCCCCACTAAGCATGGAGCCCATTGTGGGGCTCGATCCCAGGACCCTGAGATCATGACCTGAGCCGAAATTAAGGGTCAGTCGCCCAACGGACTGAGCCACCCAGGCGTCCCTGACCTTGTTTTAAACTAAATACGTGAAAATAGATGAAAAGAAAACCCAAAAGGTTAACTGTGCCTCTGGGTGCTGGGGGCTCAGGGAAGACGTAATTTTCTTCCTTACACTTTCGTGTATTATATACATTTCCTAAATAAGTTGTGTATTCCTTAAAACTATTTTTTTTTTTTTTAAGCAGTAAAAGTAACAGAGCAGGAAGAATACTGGGCTCAAGCCAGGAAAACTGTGCTCCCAGGTGTCCTGCTGGCAGTGGTATTTCTGAACCAGCTTCCCCGGGGGTCTCAGCGAGGGGCTCCCTCAAGGACCTGGGCCGCACTGAAGCCCTCACCCCAGCAGGGCTGTGGCCATCTCCGGAGCCAGGGGGTGCCGGGACAGAGCACCCCTTCACCTGTCTACCTGCAGGGCCTCAGCGGCGGGTGGAGGTGAGCCGATTCATATCCACCAACGTTTGCAGACAGTGAGTCAGAACCAAACAAAATTGCATCTCTCGCTAGGCCAGCCAGGGTCTCTGTCCTTCCTAGCGCCACAGAGATCAGATGGGTAAAGCCAGGCGGTGGTTGGCTTGGGCCCTCCCTTCCTGTGTTAGGGAAGCAAAACTGGTGGTCTCCCTTTTGGGGGGGGGGTGTGGTTGAGGAGAGAGAAGTGGAGGTGGGGCAGAAGGGAGAGGTGGGGCCAGGCCGGTGACCTCCTGCTTCGTCTGGGCCAATGGGGAGCTGCAACCTCACGCTGGCCAGGCTCCCAGCCTCCTCTGAAGCCTGAAGATTAGGGCAATGTAATCCCTTGCTCCTCTCCTCTGGTTATTTCTGTGGGGAAGGGGGCTGGGCCTCCCGCTGGTTCCCTCAGCAACAGGGCCTGGCCCTGCTCCATTGTGAGGAGAGCCCCAGCTGGGCAAAGCGGTGGGGGAAGGAAGGCAGGAGCCCGGTCTTTCTAGGGCCTTCCCTTCTCTGAGGTAGTGGAAGCTGGGGACACCCCAAAGCCCTTGGTTCCAGAAGGGGAGGGGAAGTCTTTAGGGTCCTCAGGCCCTCCCCGGGTGGAGAAGGCCAGAGAGGGGCCTGTGGGCATAGCAGAGCTCATTGTTTAGGTGCTGAAAAGGAGGGCACAGCCAGGCTTGGCTACATGCTGGGAGAAGAGGTGTTTGAAAGAGTTCTGGGGTGCAGACCTTTCCCTTTGATGAAGAGGTGGCGGCGGCCAGGGGCCAGGCGCGGACAACCCTGCCTGGTGGCTGGTCCTGGCCTACAGCCCTGAGTCCTCAGGCTTGGCATTTTCTGACCAAACTAAGTATTCTTCTTAGCCTTTGTATTCAGAGCTTCTTAAAAGCTTCTCTCTAAAGTGCCTTCTGCGGCAGGGATTCTAGTCCTCACCCTCCCACTCTCCATCTTCCCCTGTATTTTGTTGTGATCATGGCTCCCTCCGTCTCTCCCACATTCCCTGTTCCCATTTCTCTTTTATTCCCTACACATACACACACACACACACACACAGCGAAAACAAACGAAAATCTCCCATCCTCTTTCCAGGCGCACTTTTCTGTCAGGATAACAGAGGTTCTGCTGGCCTCGAGAGAGTCAGTGAAACCGTCCAGGCCGAGAGACGTTGGCACGCTTTGGGAACTAGACATGAGACACACACTTGAGAAAGGTTCGGTCACTGGTGATTTTTAGATGTCTCGGTACTTAAACACATGAGCTTCCAGATCTAAAAACACGGCCACTCTAAAAAGCTTCCAGACCACAGCCAAGGAGTCAGATGTGACCACGTGGTTTAAGGGAGTCCCTTAAAAAATAAATGTCTTTATGGGGCACCTGGGGGGGCTCAGTCAATTAAGGGTCTGGTTTCGGCTCAGGTCCTGATCCCAGGGTCCTGGTATCGAGCCCCGCATCGGGCTCCCTGCTCCGCGGGAAGCCTGCTTCTCCCTGTCCCACTCCCCCTGCTTGTGTTCCCTCTCTCGCTGTGTCTCTGTCAAATAAATAAAATCTTTAAAAAAAAGTCTTTGGGGGGAGACCTTGCTGTTTTTAGTAATTCCCCGAATGCTGGTTCCTTAGGGACCCTTGCTTCAACCTGGAAAACGTCACGATACGAAATGCCATGTTAAGGACCTAAGAGACTCAGCCCCCCACATCCGGAGGTGGCTTTTAATTGTTGACGGCATCCCCACGGCAGCGGAAGGGCACCCAGGCTCCAGAACAACAGAGCTGGGGGCCACCCCCACCCCCTCCGCAGGCTGGCTCTCCCCAGCCCGCCCGAAGAAGAAGATCCCAGGTCATTTCTCCCAGGGAGGAACGGGAGCCCTGGGCCAAGATCTTTCCCGCAACCACTTTCCTCACACAAGTCCACAGTCTCTGCCACACCCCCCTGCTTAGGCTCCCCGTTCGCACGTGGGGCTGCTGTGAGGCTTAAGAAAACCCAGGTGTTGGGGCGCCTGGGTGGCTCAGTTGGTTAAGCAACTGCCTTCGGCTCAGGTCATGATCCTGGAGTCCCGGGATCGAGTCCCGCATCGGGCTCCCTGCTCAGCGGGGAGTCTGCTTCTCCCTCTGACCCTCCCCCCTCTCATGCTCTCTCTATCTCATTCTCTCTCTCAAATAAATAAATAAAATCTTAAAAAAAAAAAAAAACACAAACCCAGGTGCACGCAACATGGAGCCCGGGGCCTGCTGCGCGCAGAGCACCCTCACCTGCGTGCAGACATGGGCGGATTGCCTTTGATCTTGTGGCCTTGGGAACGTGCCTAAGGGATGACCGCAGCTCACAAGCAAAGAGTGCATGGGGATTGTTAATCCCAGCTCACAGAACTAGAAAGGGAAGCTCAGGCAGTTTCCAGAACTTGGTCACCCAGCGTCACCCAGCCGGTGAGACGGCGCAGGCTGGATTTGAACTCACACACTCAGCAACCCGTGGGCTCTTTCCAGAGCGGCCACCGCCTCTCCATCATGACAGTTTTAGAAACGGTTTGCCTCACCTGAGTCCTTGGAGGTTTGAGCTAGGGAGACGAGTCCATCATGTCGATGCATTTGAAATGAACTAGAGGCCGTCCTTCAGTGCATGGCTTTCAGGGCCTATTAAGCAGGTGGGGAAAGAACAAGATCAATGCAATGAATGTGATGTGTTTGGGGCTCCCTAATAGGGCCTGTAGCCCTGCCTGTGCTCCCAGATTCTCGGACAAGGCTTAATTGTAAGGCCTCCGAGGAGAACAGCTTTGCACAAAGACAGAGGAGGTAGGTTTTCCCATGCTGGTGTGATTTTAGGGGAAGGGGACCTTCCCTGTGGATGTATCCTTTAGATCCAGATCGTCTGATATGAAATGCACCTGAAGAGCCAACATTAAATCATTCTTCTGAGGTCCCCACTGTCTAGAGTCCTTTTTTTCAAACAAATATGCCTACAAGAAGGAAACCACCACAGTGCTGGGCCATCTTCCTGGAAGACAGAAAAGTAGACTGTCTAGGCCTGGGGAGGAATGGGGGAACCGGGGGAGGGGGTGCATGAGGACTTCAGTGTTCTTCCCAAGACGTCTGGGGAAATATCTTTGATTGGATGGTATCTGTGTTGTGATCTCTGCTGGGTCTTCTTGCTCTTCTCTGCTAGTTTTTGACCAAGAACAGAAAAGAAGGATGACAGAGAAGGGGGCATCTGCCTAGCTAAGTGGTGGTGGGGAGATAGGGAAGCTTCTCTCACCCAGCACACGTGTGTGCACAGGTACACCCCCCCACAACCCCCCACGCCCCCACACCCCTCCCACACCCTCCGCCTCATTTCTAGAGAATAACAGTGCCACCTGCTGGTTCTTTACATTCAAAGTTGCCTCTAAACCTTAACTGCAGAATACGTTAACACAAGTCGGTGTTATTCTGTCCTTTTACTCTGGTTTCCTGCAGTTGAAAGTCCCTCCTCACCCTCCTGATTTTTTCTCACAAAGTGAACCAAGCTGTGAATGTGCTTCTGAGAAGTGTTCTACAGCATTCCCCAACAGTACTCTGGGCAAGAGAGACAATACTCCGAAAACAGCCTCCCAACAGAAACTCTGGGTTCTTAAGTGTCTTAAAACCCTGGCATTGTGCTTCTTTGGGAAAGAAGCAACAGGCTTGAGGAGCAGAGGTATGTGAAGCCGAGTCTTGACTGCAGGAACTGATCCCAGCCACTGTCCCACACGGTCCATCTTAAAAAAAAATCTATAAATTACCAGAAGAGCAGAGAACCCTTTATTATCAGTCGCCTCCATTTCTGCTTCCCTGACTCAAGCGCGGTCTCTCCAGTAATGTCTCATCTCATTTGCTGTAATTATATGAAATGCCATCCATCTGCAGCACCGAGTTCCCACCCTGTGCCAGGTGCTCTGTAGGGGGGCTCTTCCCATGGCTGGTGACATCAGGGTAGAAGTAAGCACACGTGTGGGGCTTTGTTTTCCTCCCAGGAATGCAAAGCACAGGTCACAGGTGATCTTTATCTCCCTAAGTCAACGAGATCGTGAGTATGATGAGCATAGCTCGCTGCCTGGTACCTCGTTAAATATCCTGTAACCGCTGCTATGAATGTTCCAGGTGGGAACACGATACGCATGTGTGCAGCTAATATCTATGCTGAGGGAGTAATGCAGAGTGTTCGGTGCTTTGGGATTTTAAAAGGACTCATTACAAGGCATCAAGATTATTACCTGTGAGGCTTTTTATTTATGTAGGAGTTCAAGGAGTTCTTTCCAAATATTAACTCGTGAATCCTTGCAAAATCGCCTGGAAGTGACAGACCAGGAGAGGGAACACCAGCAAATCATTAATCTGCATACTGTGGCTATGGAATCAGGACAAGGAGCAAGCGGTTCTTCCAATGCCCCCCCTCCAAAGTCGGAGCAGTAAAACTCCCAGGTAAACAACTTGGCTTTGCATCGCGCTTGCCAGGTAAGGGAGATGACTCCTCGTTTGCCCTGAGGCAGGGAAGGAATCAAGCTCTGAACAGTAATTCTGGGTTAGTCTGTAAGCAGGACAACAGAGAGGAGGTGGAGGGCTCATGTCGTCCCTTCTCCTCCCAACATGTGAATACAGGTGCAACCAGGCTAAAGTGAGTATCAAGAGAGCTTCAGAGTGGAGGACCCAGATAGGAGTGCTCATTGGGACATCAGCGCCTGCAGGGGGCGGTGGAGGGAGAATCCGTTTCCTCGCCTTTTCAGCTCCCACTGGTTGCCTGGGTTCCTTGGCCTGTGACTTCTTCCTCCATCTCTAAAGAGCATCCCCCCAATCTCTGCTTCTGTCACACATCACCTTTCATCTCCAGCTCTCCCCTTATAAGAATCCTTGTGATGGTGCTGGCCCATCCAGATAATGCAGGACAATCTCTCCATCTCAAGATTGTTAGTCGAATCTGCAAAATCCCTTTGCCATATAAGATCACAATCCCAGGGAATTGGGATGTGGACAACTTTGGGGGCTTTTTTCTGCCTCCCACACTGGGAAGTCAGGGCAGAGAGACTGAATGGCATTAAATCTTTCCATAACAGCAATCTAAGTCCAAGGACTATGGGATACCTCATCCATGAGTTGCCCCGGTGGGGGGCTGAAATGTGCCAATGTGGCTGTGCTTCTTGACGTGTCCCCCACCTCCCCCCAGAGAGGTCATTCTTGGGACTCTCCTGAGCTAGGGGTGGGGAGGTATTGGTGCAGCTCAAGGTTCTTCTCCAGAAAACCCAGGAAGCCCTTTAAAGTTCAACTACCAACTGGGCGGGCCACTCGGCTTGCTGGGGAGATGCCCTTGGCCACAGCAGTCATGGGGAATGGAAAACGGGTTTCGTAACAACCAAACCTCATCAAGTTCTTTTGGACCATCTCTGATGAGACTGTTTCTGGCTTTGAGTTAGTAAGAGGAATTCGGATGGAAACCACAAACACCAAGTGTAAGCATTTCCTTCTGCTCTTCAAGAGAACCACGTTCAAAGGAAGAGTTCTCATCTGCGGAGATATGTCCTAGTTCATGGGTCCTAAAACCTCCAAGATGGTTCTGGCCACAAATCGGCCTTGCTGTCAGGTCTTGCAGCAGATTCTAGGATCTGATCTGAGCTCACGGGCGCCTCGGACGCCCCCTGCACTGTCGCAGGCACCGGGGTCCACGCGGGCCCTGAGCACTCCGGACTGCTGCCCTCTCTCCTGGTTCTGTGGCTTGGACGTCCCCCCGGGGACCCTCTCTACAAACCATGGTCTGCCCTGAGCAGGACCCACTGGTCGATTCCCCTAGAGCCTCGCATCCCTGCCACGTTTCCTCCCTGAAGAAAGTTCGCTCCATCTACAAAGTCTGGGATAGTCCCAAGTTTGGGATCAGCACACTTTCCCCGCTTGAAAGCTCTTATCATTCCATTCACACAGCTCTTTCAGTCCTTTGATGAGGAAGAACAGTCTTAGTGAGGGGTGTGTCAAATAGGAATTTGTTGGGTGCCTGGGTGGCTCAGTTGGTTGAGCGACTGCCTTCGGCTCAGGTCATGATCCTGGAGTCCCGGGATCGAGTCCCACATCGGGCTCCCTGCTCGTCGGGGAGTCTGCTTCTCCCTATGGCCCTCCTCCCTCTCATGCTCTCTGTCTCTCATTCTCTCTCTCTCAAATAAATAAATAAAATCTTTAAAAAAAAAAAAAAAGGAATTTGTTAAGATGCAAAACAAAGAAATGTGAGTAATGCTAGGTGAGACCCGGTGGGGCTCTCAGCACTGGTGACATTTGGGGCCAGATGATTCTTTGTCATAGAGGCTCTCCTGTACACTGTAGAATGTTCTGTCACATCCCCAGCTCCTAACCACTAGATCAGCTCTTCCTCACAGGGGGCGGTTTTGCCCCTGGAGGACGTTTGGCAAGATCTGGAGATGTTTTTGGTTGTCAGACCTGCGAGTCGGGGGCCGGGGCGGCTGGGTGATGCTAGTCGCATCGAGTAGCGCTGAGCTGCACAGGACAGCTCGCAACAAAGACTTATCTGGCCCCCAGTTTCAGTGGTGTCAAGATTGAGAAACCCTGGTTGAAAGAGATGGAAGGGGGCACCTGGGTGGCTCAGATGGTTAAGCATCTGCCTTCAGCTCAGGTCATGATCCCAGGGTCCTGGGATCGAGCCCCGCATTGGGCTCCTGGCTCAGCGGGGAGCCTGCTTCTCCCTCTCCCTCTGCCTCTCCCCTGCTCATGCTCTCTCTCTGTATCTCTGTGTCTCAAATGAATAAATAAAATCTTTTAAAAAAATAAATAAATAAAAGAAAGAGATGGAAGTGGACATTTATAGTTGGTCCAACAGGATGGGACGAGAAAGTCCTGAGGGAAGGACACGCCCCCCCCCCCCCAACAGAATTCATATCCTGTTCTCTGTGCTGATACAGCCGGAAATAGTCCGTTTTAGGTGACTGGTGCTGGGATGAGCGTCCTCACCGGAGGCATGCCTGGCAGGAGACTCAGGGAGGCGCGCACAGGAGAGCGGGCGCACGCTTCGTCTCGGGCCTGGCTGGGGCAGCACGGGAGAGCGTTAGAAGATGGGCGCAGGGACCGCAGAAGTTCTGGAAGCACAGAGGCCATGGGCTCAGATGCCATGCCTCGGCCACCCGGACATCAGGCGGGCCTGTCCACACGTGCTTGGTACTTTCTGTCGTTTGCACTCGTTTTTTGTTGGTTTAGCACCCCATTTCTGTTGAAACACTTACAGCTCAAAGCACATGCAGACTTCACCCATTCGTACACACAAACGCAAGCAAGCCTCATTTACAGAAAATAGCGAACAGGAACAAAGGGAATAAGGGGATCAGTCCACCCCTGGGGCACTAGAGGCTGTCGGGTTTGTTCTGTAAGTAGGGCTGGGTGCTGGGAAATACACAGACCCGGTTGTCCCACTCAGAGCAGCCCACTCAGAGCAGTGGCAGGGTCCCTCCCCATGGCCCCGGCCCTGGTGACAATGCGGTGGGCGCAGGCCGAGGGAGAAGCCCAGCCACTGGCAGCCACAGAGGTTCCTGAAAATCCCCGCGTGCTCAGCTGCCTGCCTCACCTGCCACGACACTGTTTTGAAACCCTGTTGGACCTCTCACTAGCTTGACACAGAAGAGCCAAAATGCATTTCAAAAGCCAAGCACAGGAAAATAGACCATCATTCCCGATGTCCTGTTCCGCCTTTTCTCTCTGCCCTTTTGCATCGAGGGATCACACAACCTCCCTGGGCTGTCTCCCGGCCAGGTGCTCTTGGGCAGCGAAGTCAAGAATGAAGAAGGGACAGGCTGAGGATGGTCTTCCCCAGGCAGCACTTCTCAAGAAGTCTTGGAGTGGTAAAACATTCCGGATTTTCTCTGGTCCTTTGGTGACATTATTTTCCCACCGAGATGCGTGGCGGAAAGAGGTGGTGTGACCAGTGAGCAGACACGTGAAGGTCCCTGTGGTTGCACCAATACCTCTTATTCAAGTTCTTATGTGGATCTTTACCGATCCAAAGGGACAGATGTAGGTCAGCGCTAGCTCATCAGGACCGGTGACTCTGACATTGTTCCAAGACAGGGGGGCTCACCCTTCCACCCATTTCTGAGCTCCCCCAGGGCAGGAATGCCCCCAGTCCACCTCCTAGCTGTCCTCCAGCCCCCAGGGCTGTGCTGGTCAGAGAGGGGGTCCTTAGGCCATGTCACTGCAGCCAATGTGCAGGTGCAAATCCAGGCTCCATCACTCACTTCCTCTGTGAGCTTGAGCAAGTCAGCCTTGGGCGTCCGTTTACTTCTCTCCAGCTTGGAGCTGGTAACAGCACCTCCACTGCGAAGGCCTGAGTGAGAGAAGTCAGTCCGGTCCCAGGCTCATAGGAGATGCCGTCTAAACATTCGACATTAATATTAGGGGTTCAAGTTCTGTGTCGTTCAGCTTTGTAGCTCATCAAAGGCCAAATATCTAAGGTATTTTACTGCTTAAATTTTGTCCTCAGTGCTTCTCAGTTACATACTATACAGATAATTTTCAAAGTGATATTTGAGGGGATTTTGAATGGCTTTGTTCCCGGTTCTGAACGTGGGCAGGGGTCCCTTTGGGGTACTCACTGTACTTCCAGATGAGCTGCAGGTTCTGAGCCCCCAATGCACAGGGACGGCGTGGGGCAGCTCCGACGGAGATGTACCGCATAGGACACCCCGAGCCCCGGGGCCCATGCGTCCCGGAAAGCTCATCTGGGCCCGGTGGTCTGAAAAGCCTCTCATACCCGCTTTGGCTTCCTTCCATATCTTTCTCAGCAAAGTCTTTCTCCAGATCTCTGCCTTTTCTTTGAGGTTCGCTCTCCGTGCCCCAGGCTCTGTATATGAAAAGTCGCAATAAAAACAAAGAGTGGGAACAATGTGAGTGCACTTAACACTCCTAAATTGTACGCATTTAAAATGGTTAAGATGAGGGGTGCCTGGGTGGCTCAGTCGGTTAAGCAGCCGCTTTCGGCTCAGGGCATGATCCCGGGGTCCTGGGATTGAGCTCCTTGTTCAGCCGGGGAATCTGCTTCTCTCTCCACCCTTCCCCCCTGCTCATGCTCTCTATCAAATAAATAAATCAATAAAATCCTTAAAAGAAATAAAATGGTTAAGATGGTAAATTTCATGTTAGGTATATTTTACCACAATTAAAAAAATACAATCACTAAAAAAAAATCCCAAAGAAGTGGAGTGGGAGGGACGGAAACACCTTCACTCGTGATTTGACATCCAATTCTAGGAGTTTCATTCAAGCCCAGAGTTGCGTCTTCCCTGAGCAATCCTCCTTCCCCCTCGCTGCGGTGGCGGGGGGAGCTTCGGAGCCCAGCTGGGCCTGCGGGTTCTCTTGCTTCTGTACCCAGACTCCTCCCAAGAGGGGCTGCAGGTGGGCATTTGTTGACTGTTGCTCAAAGCAGAGCTTCCCCCAGACGGTTCCAGGAGCTTGTGGCCACGCCCATGCCCAGGAGGGGCGCTTCTGAGCATCTCTGTGCTTTTTGGTACCAGGGCCGTGGGTGCAAGAGGACAGCACAGGAGAAGAACCCACTATCGGCAAGGGCTTGTTTGAGCCTGGCTGCCAACTACCCCTGGGCCGGCAGCCCGTCCTGCATTCCTGGGCCTGTCCGGCTTCCTCTGGCCCCCTGACTTCCCGTCATCGTACTAAGCCACCGGCTGGGTTGGGGAGGCCCTGAGTGCACGTGGAAGCTCAGGGTTATAAAAATGCAAAGCTACTTCCTCCTGCGTCTTCCCACAGCCGATTGGGAAGGGCCCCGTTGGCTCCCAAACCGGAAGGCCCAGGCCAAACCCAAGCCTGTGCTGCCCTCTGCTGGTCATTCCAGCCCATGGCATTCCCTGGTCTCAGAACCAGAGGAAAGGGGAGCTGGGTGTCTCAGTCGGTTAAGCGTCTGCCTTTGGTTCAGGTCATGATCCCAGGGTCCCGGGATCGAGCCCCGCAGCATTGGGCTCCCTGCTTGGCGGGGAGTCTGCTTCTCCATTCTGCCACTCCCTCTGCTCATGCTCTCTCTCTAATAAATAAATAAAATCTAAAAAAAAACCCCCCAAAAAACAAACCAGAAGAAAACCAAGGCGAGGCCGGCCCCAGTGAGCAAGGGCAGGCCCAGGAGGCCTGTGGAGAGCTGCAGATCTGAAAGAGACCCCTGGCTCCTAGCTTCCCTGGGGGTGCGGCCGCGCCCTGCTTGTCCCTCCGGGATGTGCCCTGTCACCAGCTTGTCTGCCCACCATTGCCACCTGCTCCTATTTTCTTTCCAGAACAGAGTTCTAGGTACCGTCCGACCCCATCTTGCAAGAGTCAGTCTCCCGCCTTTAGGCCATCCCGCCCGACCCTGCAGCCAGTCTTAAGCAGGCTGCCCGCCGAGCAGGGAGCCTGAAGCGGGGCTCGATCCCAGGACCCTGGGATCATGATCTGAGCCAAAGGCAGATGCTCAACCGAGCCACCCAGGCGTCCCTATTTCTTTTTTTTTTAAGATTTTATTTATTTATTTGAGAGTGAGAGAGAGCACGAGCAGGGGGAGGGACAGAGGGAGAGGGAGAAGCAGATGAGAATAATTTGTTAAAAAGAGAGACGTTGATGATGTAGACGTGAAGGGATACCCAGAGAAATGGAATTTGGGGGAGGAAAAAGGAGGCAGGACCCCGAGGATCTGTGGGGGGTATTAGACAGGAGGAGGTCGTGCAGGGAACTGTGGGTGCAGATGTGGGCTTGCTAGTGGTGGTTGTGGCGGCTTCCACGGTCTCCGGGAGGGCGGAGGCCAGGCTCCCAGCCAAGACGGAGAAGGTGGCAGGAGGAACGAGGGTCTGCGGAGGAAGAAAATGTGCGTGGAAGGCGGTTGGGGTTGAGTAAGCCAAACAGACGAGGGCCAGAGGGCAGAGGGGGTGGTTGGTGTTTGCAAGAGTCATAGTAGAATGAGCTGGAGCATCCAGGTTAGGCAAGAAAGTAATTTAAGTCAAGAGAGGCTGGGAATGAAGTTAGAGCCCCCCCTCCCCCCAGCAATATGGATTCAGCTGAATAGTTACTGTCAAGGGGACACCGGAGGAGGTGAGCTGGACACACAGAGTTTGGATCAGAACGGGGACCGTTTAAATTGCTTTCTGGGGTGACAGGTCCAGGGTGGCTCTGGGGAGGTGTGGGTCCGGTTGCAGGAAATGGTCTCTGTTGATGAATCAAGGAAAGGAGAGGAACTTTGCCATCAACCGCGGAGTTCATTTCCCGAAAAAGATGGCAGGACACAGGGCAGAGCTGAGGCTTCGGGACAAGTGCCGAAGGCTTCGCCCTGTTTTTCAAGATGGGGTGGGGGCAAGAATGCACTGTTTAAGGATGTTTTCTTACAAACGGATTTCTGTGTCCGGTTTTGAAATTCCCCGGTTCTCCCGTTTCCCCTGAGATATCAAATAGCTCCGGGGCTGGAGGGGGCGCACTTCTCTCTGCCAGCCAGGAGGGGGGCGCAGGAGACTGCCGCCAAAGAGTGACTCTAGGGAAGGCCCTGGAAAACAAGGTGGATCAGCTCAGGAACCACTGGGCATCCTCTGCCATCAGTGTCCTTGCGAAGTCAGGCTGGGGCTGGAGCCATCTGACGGCTGGTTCGCTTTGTGAGCGGCCCTTCTGTGTTAGTTTCCTAGCCAAGTCCCTTGCTCAGTGCCTTAAAACAACAGACGTTTATTGTGTCACAGTGCTGAGGCCAGAAATCCAAATTTAGTATTACTATTCAGGAATTGGGGTCTTGACAGGGCCATGCTCCCTTGGAAGTTTTTTTGTTTTTGTTTTTAAGATTTTATTTATTTATTTGACAGAGAGAGACACAGCGAGAGGGAACAAGCAGGGGGAGTGGGAGAGGGAGAAGCAGGCTTCCCGCCGAGCAGGGAGCCCGATGCGGGGCTCCATCCCAGGACCCTGGGATCACGACCTGAGCCAAAGGCAGATGCCCAACGACTGAGCCACCCAGGCGCCCCTCCCTTGGAAGTTTCTAAGGGACAATCCTGCCTTGCCCCTTGAGCTTGCGGTCCTGCAGGTATCCCTGGCCCTGGGAGCTTGGGGTCTAGGCTGGCTGGGGACCCCAGGCCCTGTGGCATCGGATTGGAGAGATTTCCTGCAGCGTGGGCCAAGAGGCATTTGAGAAACCAGCTGCCCACCTGTGCCCCCTGCACCCCAAAGCCTTCATTCCTTCCTCCCACCTCTCACCTGCAGGGGGCCAGCTATGCCGCTCCATGGGGCAGGGCTTGCTGAATAGTCTTCCTCACCCTTCCTCGCGAAGTTATTTGGTGACATTCTTCTCAGTCTCTGGATGAAGCCGATGCTGTACAGTAACCCCTGTGGTGTGTGCAGCCCTCAGCCCTCCCAGCTGGCCCTCTTGGTCCCCCGTGTCCCACACACGCTGCCACCAAGGGTCCAGGCCCTGAACAGGAGCGGAAGGGTGGTCCTGAGACCACTGGCAAGGTTGGCCATCGAGATGGATGTTTGCGGCATCTTAGCCTGGTGTCCTTAACCACAGGATTCGATGGAGCGCCTCCTCTTGTTCGTACTTACAAGAATGCCTTTGACCGTGATTCCGCCTTCTGCATGCGCCTGCTGCCAGGGAGGGCAGGGCCCAGGATGCTGGCCTCAGAGCGCCACCGCTTGGCCTCCCCCAACAAGCACACTTTGCCTTGCTGGTGGGAATGCCACCGCGTGCCTCCAAATCATAGATCTCCCTGGGCCACAACGAGGTCAGGTGACACCAAAGTGAAAAATCAGGTTTTAGGAAACCTAATACCTATTTAGCAATAATGGGTTCAAATGGGAAAGTATCAGATGGCGTCTTGCCTTGTTAATAACACCTACCGAGAAGCCACATCTTGAATGACAAAGTTGATGTGAGGGCCAAGTTTTGTGCTGTTTGCCAAAACTGCTGGTCAGTGTGGGCATACCCCAGAGATACCATGGGTTTGGTTCGCAATAAAGCGGTTATTGCAATAATGTGAGTCCAATGAACTTTTGGTTTCCTAGTGCACATAAAAGTTTATATGTTAACTTATGTTTATACTGAAATCTATTAAGTTATGTTTATACCGTAATCTATTATGTTTATGCTGTAATCTATTAAGTGTACAATTGCATAATGTCTGAAAATGTACATACCTTTATTAAAAATACTTTACTGGGGCGCCTGGGTGGCTCAGTTGGTTAAGCCTTCCAACTCTTGGTTTTGGCTCAGGTTGTCATCTCATGGGTCATGGGATCAAGCCCCAAGTCCAGCTCTTCGCTCAGCAGGGTGTCTGCTTGAAATTCTCTCCTTCTGCCCCTCCCCCTGCTCTCTCTTTCTCAAATAAATAAATCTTAACAAATACTTTATTGTTAAAAAATGCTAAACATCACCCGAGCTTTCAGTAAATCATAATCACTGATCACAAATCCCCATGACAAGTATAATAATGAAAAATTTGAAATACTGCAAAAATGACCAAAATGTGACATGGAGACATGAAGTGAGCAAGTGCTGTTGGAAAGATGGTCCCTGTAAACTTGCCCCGTGCAAGGTTTCCACAAGCCTTTAATTTGTAGAAAACCCAGTATCTGCATGGCACAGTAAGCAGAGCACAATGAAACGGGGTCAGCCTGCACCTGCTTGTATGGCCTTTGTCATCGGCAGCCCACACTGGCCTACTGAGCCCTCCCTTGAACGGGGAGGCTGGAAGCCCTCCGCTCAGCGGGCTTCTTTCCCTCCTCTTCTTTCTCAGCACCGTAGCCTGCTGGAAGTCACCCAGCCAGTATGGGGAATGGCTGTGACGGGAGGGTCCCCAAGCAATGGCGGGGTCTAGTGAGAGGAGATGAGGTCCATTGTTTTTCACCGAGAAACTTTCTATGCAAGCCAAAGGTAACTTGGAAAGGCAGTGTGTAAACAGATAAAGGAAGAGATGCTCTGGATGAAACCGGTGGGGAGTCCTAGTCCCACCAGCCAGAGAGAAGCTCTTTTTTTTTTTTTTAGAGAGAGAATGAGAGAGCATGCACAGGTGGAGGGGGGAGAGGCGGAGGGAGCAGGAGAGAGAATCTTAAGCAGGCTCCACGCCCAGCGCAGAGCCTGACATGGGGCTCAGTCTCATGACCTTGAGATCACGACCTGAGCCAAAACCAAGAGTCGGATGCTCAACCGACTGAGCCACCCAGGCGCCACCCCCCTCCCCTGAGAGAAGCTATTCTGAAGAGTTTGAAAAGCACTGGACTCAGGTGTGAGGTCAACTGTTACAACAGGAAATTGGGAGGGGAGACAGAGCCGCTTACCCAAGCTGTGGCACAGGATAGAGGACACCGAGGTCAGATAATAGTGTCAGAACCCAAGTTTGGCAGCAAGGGGAATACGTGTGCATGGGAGAAATATAGTATAAAAATTATCAGTCTTCAGGGAAAACACTCAATCTTTGCAATAAAGAACATTCTGCACGAAGATGAAAGTGGTGAAACTAAAGCTTATATGAAAATACTTTAAAAAATATATTTTAACACCTTCCCCCGTTAGAACTCTCTTGAGCGTAATATAGCAACATTACTAATTTTTAGGTCAACTCCTTTAGAAATGTTTGGCATGTGACCTGTGACTTTTATCTTTAGAGATGGTAAATTATTTTCTCCTTTAAGAATAATGTTTCAGTGTTTAAAAAATATTTTTCATACACTTAGAAGAATGAAGTATTAAGCCACACTGTTAACACGTCATGAAAAATCACTGTTTGGGGGGCACCCGGGTGGCTCTGTCAGTTGAGCAGCCGACTCTGGATTTTGGCTCAGGTACGATCTCAGGGTCCTGGAATCAAGCCCCGCGTGGGGCTTGATGCTCAGTGGGGAGTCTGCTCAGGATTCTCCCTCTCTCTCTGCCACTCCCCTCCTCCCTGCCCCACACGTGCACACACTCTCTCTCAAATAAATCAATCTTCAAAAAAAAAAAAAAAATCACTTGTGGCTCTTTTTCTGCTGTGTTGGGAAAACAGCAAGTTTAAGTTACCAAACTCAAGATGCCATTCCTTCTGTTTTCAAAGTAGGACAGTTTCTTGCAAACTTCAAAGACTTGTATCTCTTAGATACAATATTTGATACTCTATCAAATACGAATATTCAATGTCATGCCACTTTCACACTGAGTGAGCATTTATGACAATAATGATTGTGCATCTCCTCATCATTGGATAATTAGCAGCGTTGGGGAATAATAATGGGCTCTGGTCTGGGTATGAGTCATCCTGCTTCTGCCACTTGTCAGCTATCCACGGTGAATTGACGTCTTGATTTAACCTAACAATTTCCTCATCTACAAATTGCAAGGCTGTTTAGAGTTAAATGAGACTGTGTGTAAAATGATTGTACGTAGCATGTAGAATGTGAAACACTCCACCCCAAAAGCTTGCTTTCCTTCCTTTGCATAAACATGTACACCTGAGGCTCCCATGTATTCATTCGATAATGTTGATGAACCACTTACTCTACAAAATAATGGATGCAAGCTGCCTTTTAAAAAGTGAGTTTGGAGAAAAAAAATTTTAAAGTCAGTTTGGGGGTGGAATTGCAAATAGGAAAGGGAATAGTTTGCCCACAGTGGTGTTTCTTGCAATATATGCAAAGTAATCCAAAATTATTTTCAACTATGTGATTAGCTTTAAAAATCATTTACAGATGGATGTTCACTTCCAGCCATGATGTAATGATAGGACTGGATTCACTCTCCCACCTTAAACAACTAGAAAGCTATACACAAAGTATGAAACAATAGTTTTTAGACATTGGACAAAGATCACAGGTCACGATCTGTGAGAGAAGGGAAAGACGAGGGAAGGATTGTGGTTCCCAGTGTTTGGGCTCCAGCAGAGGGAGGTTCTGGCATCCTGTCTCATCCGGACAGTTGTACTGTGGTTATGTAGGAGAATGTTCCTGTTTTGAGGCAGTACATACTTAAGTATTTATTTAGGGGCAAAAAGATAACACTTTTGAACAGCTCGGGGAAAATATCATTTGTAGATGTATGTACATATACATACAAACATATATATGTACATATATATATATACACACACATTTATGAGACAAAATGATTAAACATGGAAATATGTTAACACGGGGAACCAGGGTGAAGGGAATACGGGAATTCTTTTTACTGGTTTTGAAATTTTTCTCTAAGTTTGGAAGTGTTTCAAAATTTAAAAAAATACCCCAAACCCCTTCGAGCTTTGGCAGCCAGTGGATCAGGATTCAGGGGAGGGAGATGAAGGCATCCAAGCTAGAACTTTGTCTTAACTTGGTGTCACCTTGTAAATTCAACTGCATAAAGGACCTGGTAGGCCATCCAAAAAAAAAAATTAAAAAAAATAGTCAAAGCCTGGTGCTAACAACTTATTAATGTAGGAATACTCAGCCAACCCTTCCTACGACTTAAATGCTGTTCCACAAAACTCGAACATGATGCAAAAAACTGGGAATTACTTCAGATTTGTTGGTAGTTACTTTAGACTTAGCTACTTTGTAACAGGTAGAATGAAAAGTATTGAGGTTTAGCATATTTACATTATACAATGCGTGTATCTATTATCTGCAAATTATAGAACAGCTGTTTCCTGTATAAAAACTGGAAAATCCAGGTAAGCAAAGACAAATAATCCCAGCAGAGAAATACTGTTCATCAATTTCTTTGTGTGTAGACACAATGTATTTTATACTAGTAATTGGTGACGTTAAATTTCCATGTTTTTTGAAAAGTAATTTTGGGGTGAACATTCACTTGCAACTTACTTTTTTTTTTTTTTTTTAAAGATTTTATGTATTTATTCATGAGAGACAGAGAGAGAGAGAGAGAGGCAGAGGGAGAAGCAGGCTCCCAAGGAGCAGGGAGCCTGATGCAGGACTCGATCCCAGGACCCTGGGATCATGACCTGAGCCGAAGGCAGACGCTTAACCATCTGAGCCACCCAGGCGCCCACAACTTTTAAACACTTTTAATTTTTAATGTTTGTTAAAAGTAAGGTATACACCCAACATGGGGCTTGAATTCACAACCCCAAGATCAAGAGTGGCATCCTCTACCAACTGAGCCAGCCAGCCACCCCAATCGCAACTTGTTTTAGAAGGCAATACTTACTACAGGGCGTCTGGGTGGCTCAGTTGGTTAAGTGTCTGCCTTCGGCTCAGGTCGTGATCCCAGGGTCCTGGGATCGAGCCCCGCATCGGGTTCCCTGCTCGGCGGGGAGCCTGCTTCTCCCTCTCCCACTCCCCCTGCTTGTGTTCCTGCTCTCGCTTGGTCTCTGTCAAATAAATAAATAAAATCTTTAAAAAAAAGAAGACTACATTGCCAGTACTATGAGGAGTACTTTGTAGGAAGCACCTTGGTAACAAATAATACACACCACACTATGTGCGTACTGACTGGTATGGTTTTGAGAAGGCCAGATTTGAAGGATGACGAGCCTTTTCAAAGAGCAGGCTCGTCAAAGGACTTACCGTCTCAGTACTGCCAGAATTAGAAGCCCTCTGATGTTATATCCTCATCCCCATTTTACAGATAAGGGAGCAGAAGCATGGACAAGTTGCAGCCCACACTTCAAACCACACTGCTGCTGGGTGGTGAAATGAGCCGACTCCTCCTTCCTAACATCACACTGTGTGTCTGACGCCGAAATATCTTTAATGCTGTCAAATTGCAAAAAAATTAAATACATTTATACAACATTCTCATGTTCTGGGTATCTTTTTCTTTACTACTTAATCTTTTATCAGTATGAGAAACAGGTCATATAATTCAAAGGAAAATATTAAAAAACATAGTTAGGCCTGGATAAAAGTTACAATGTCAAAATAGAAAAAGATCGAAATTGCACAAAAGTAATATATAAATTTAAAAAAATTATTTGGAAAAAAAATTATATTTTTGAAAGAGAGCAAGCGAGCACATGAGCAGGAGGAGCAGAGGAGAAAGGGAGAGAGAACCTTAAGCTGACTCCACACTGAGTGCAGAGCCAACGCAGGGCTTGATCTCAAGACCCTGAAATCACAACCTGAGCCAAAACCAAGGGTCAGATGCTTATCCAACTGCACCATCCAGGCGCCCCTAAAAGTAATGTGTAAATTCCGAGTGTTTGGCATCAGTTAACAGTTAAAAGCAATGATAGAATATAAATACTAGGGGAGGAGCGTCTGGGTGGATCAGCTGGCTAGGTGTCTGCCTTCGGCTCAGGTCATGATCCCAGGGTCCTGGGATCAAGCCCCGCATCGGGCTCCCAGTGGGGACCCTGCTTCTCCCTCTACTTCTGCACCTCCTCCACCCTCCCTGCTGGTGCTCTCTCTCACTATCTCTCAAATAGATAATATCTCTAAAAAAAATAAATACTAGGGGAATGTTCAAATAAGAGGAAACAATTTAAAATTTATGAGGCCTTTTGTTAAAAAATCAGATCTCATCCTGATATTAAACTTGTGCCGATCTATGCATCAATGTATCAATTATCTGAGCTGTGGCTACATGATTGGATTTCCTGAGTCTAATAATTTTGACTACCGAAGAGACCACCTCATGGCTCTTTGTGTGCAAGGAAGAGGTATGAAAAGTAATAAACACCGGGGAAAAAGGAAAAGTCTACTGTCCCTTTTCTGTGTCAGTATCCTTCAAAGACTTTCCTTCTCAAGGCTGTGATTTGACCTGTTCGCCTTCAGATGGATACCACTTTCATGTTTTATATTTGATGATCCATGTGTTAACTTTTTAAAATCAGAAAACATGTAATTTATAAATTGTTAACTTTAGAATTTTTTGTTACTTTCCAGAAAATATCCCCTTCCCCAGAATCAAATACTAGCTTTGGATTTAGGTGAGACTTTACTATCCTCATCTCTTCCTCCCATTGTAATTGTTATCAATGGATTACCCTTCCTAAATTGTACTGATGTAGAAAATCCTCTGCTGGGGTGCCTGGGTGGCACAGTCGGGTAAGTGTCTGCCTTCAGCTCAGGTCATGATCCCAGGGTCCTGGGATCGACGAGCCCCGCATCGGGCTCCCTACTCCGCAGGAAGCCTGCTTCTCCCTCTCCCACTCCCCCTGCTTGTGTTCCCTCTCTCGCTGTGTCTCTGTCAAGTAAATAAATAAAAAAACTTTAAAAAATAAAATCCTCTGCTAATGTTATAAAGCAACTGGCATAAGAAGTCAACTAAAATAAAAGCATGGCTGATAGAAGAGACACAAAAAAATGCACAACTGTTATTCAAAAAATTTTTTTACACAATTGTTATTTTAAAAAATGTTTTAAAATTATAAATACATGTTTAAAAAATTCAAATATACAGAATGAACAGCCACACAGTTGAATATGGAAGCCACTAGCTCTGCGTCCACGGCTCAGGTACCAACATGGGGCCAGGGGCACACACGGCGCTTCTCCATCCTCACAGAAGGCCCGTCGGACAGTTCACTGGTTACTGCTCTCCGGTAACCGCCATTAAGCGCTAGTATATAAATGGCTTATTATTATAAAAGTTCTGGTTACATGTACCTTATCAGACATAATTTTCAAAAAACTCTCCCATTCTGTGGGGTGTCTTTTCACTTTCTTGATGGTGTTCTTTAAAACATAAAAGTTCAATTTGAGCAAGTCCAATTTTATCTTCTTTGTTGCTTGTGCATTTGGTGTTGTATATAAGAAACCATTGCTTAGTCCAAGGTCACAAAGATTTGCTTCTATGTTTTCTTGTCAGTTTTACAGTTGTAGCTCTTACATTTAGGTAGATGATCCATCTTGGGCTGAAATCCGTGAGGAGGGGAATCCTTCAGCATGCGGCTATAGTTGTCCTAGGACTGTTTGTTGAAAAGATTACTCTTATTGAATGCTTTGGCACTCTGGTCAAAGATCAATCGATCATAGACATTATAGGCTTATTTCTGGATTCTCAGTTATAGTTTATATTCCCTTAATCCATGTTTCTTTGTGCCATATCACGCTGGGTTACTGTAGCTTTGTAGTTAAGTTTTGAAATTGCTTAAGTGTGAGTCTTCCAACTTGGTTCAAGTTTATTTTGGTTTTTGTATTTTCCATGTGAATTTTATCAGTTGGTCAATTTTTGCAAACAAGCCAGCTGGGATTTTGACAGGAACTGCAGTAACCCTGTGGAGCAATTTGGGGAGCATTTTCATTTTAACAATGTAAAGTCTTCCAATCCATGAACAAAAATTTATTTATTTAGGTCTTAATTTCTTTCAACAATGTTGCATAGTTTTTATTCATCTTGATGCTACTATAAATAGAATTTCTAAAAATCTCAATTTCAGAACATTCACTGCTGACATAGAAATAAAACTGATCTTTGTATATTGATCTTGTGTCTATCCTGCAGCCTGGTGAACTCATTTAGTAGTTTTTAAATGAATTTCTTAGAATTTTCTATCTACTAAGATTATGCCATCTGTGAATACATAGTTTTACTTCTTTTCCAGCATGGTTGACTTTTATTTCTTTTCCTTGCCTAACTGCCCTGGCTAGAACCTCAAGTACAATGTTGAATAAAAGGGGTGAGAGTGAACATCCTTGTCTTGTTCCTGATTTTGGGGACAAGGACATTCAGCATTCAGTCTGTTGCCAACAATGATGTTAGGTGTGGACTTTTTATAGATGCTCTTTATCATATTGAGGAATTTCCATTTTATTCCTAGTTTGTTAAGTATTTTTATCATGAAAGGGTACTGACTTTTATCAAATGTTCTTTCTGCAACTGTTAAGACAATTCAGTCAATGTAGTAATTTTGTCCTTTATGAACATGGGACAGTTGATTCTCATTATTTGAGTCTGTATTTGTGAATTTACCAACTTATTTGTAAAATTTGTTTGTAATCCCCAAATCAAAACTGTCAACACGGGGGTGCCTGGGTGGGTCAGTCATTAAGTGCCTGCCTTCGGCTCAGGTCATGATCCCAGGGCCCTGGGATCGAGCCCTCCATCGGGCTCCCTGCTCCGCGGGAAGCCTGCTTCTTCCTCTCCCACTCCCCCTGCTTGTGTTCCCTCTCTCGCTGTGTCTGTCAAATAAATAAATAAAATCTTAAAAAAAAAAACCAAACTGTCACCACTTCTGTGATCATTCATAGGTATGTGCAGACCCATGAAAATTTTGAGTTTCTCCATATGCATCTTCCCAGCGGGGGCGAACAAGACAATGCTTTTGCCTTCCTGTTTCAGCCCCCACCCCCAGACATGACCAGAAGATGAGGGGGCGGAGGCAGGGCTGTGAAAGCTTTGGCTCTGGGGCCAGTTGGACGGGTATGAATCCCAACTCTGGCAGTTATTAGTGGGGTGGCGTGACCTCAGGAAGGTCACTTAATGTTTCTGAACCTCATTTTCTCTTTTGTAAAATAAAACAGTATATCAGGATAAATTGTTTTCAGGATTTAAGATTATAATCTACTTGACATATGAATACACACACATTTCCCCTAGGAGCAATGGCTCTGCATTCACTAGTTCGGTATTCACAGCGACTTCCTAGACTGTAACCACTGTGAATAACGAGAATCGTTTGCATAGGACATGGATTTTTGGATGTTAAACAACCCTTGCATTCCTGGGACAAATCTTACTTGGCCGTGGTGTATAATCCTTTTCATATGTTGCTAGACTCAGTTTGCTAGTATTTTGTTGACGACTTTTGAGTCCCTTCACGTAACAGATACTGATCTTTGGTTTTCTTGTGATGTCTTCACCTGGTTTTGCATCAGGGTAATACTGGCTTCATAAAATGAGCTGGGAAGTGTTCTCTCTCCTTCCATTTTTGAGGAGAGTTTGCAAAGGACTGGTGCTAATTCTTTAAATGTTTGGTAGAATAGAGCAGTGAAGCCATCCGGGCCTGGTTATTTCCTTTGTGGAATGTTCTAAAATTACTAATTCAATATTTTTGTTACTGGCAGTTGCCTTTTTAACTTGCTTTAGGTAGGACAAAAGGTGGTAAGATTCTCTTTTAAGGCCAGTAAAATTCATTAAGAAAATGTTATCAAGGAAGACATATCCAGTGTTTGTAAGATTCAATAAGCAGCTGCCAAGATTATCCAGTAGGAGAATTATCTTGCTGTCTTGCTCTAACAGAGACAAATATTTCATCACCTCTCCATGTGCTTTCATGGCCTTAGGAACAAGAAACTTCAGCCTGTTCTACATAAGATTTATATACAAACATCTTAACTAACACTTGCAGTAAAGTCCTATAATCACAAATTAAAGTTTGTACATTTCTAGATTATATACAGACATGCATATTCATATATTATCTTTAAATTTATCTACAAACATAATACCTATCTCAGAACCTGTCGGGAAGGCAGTGTGTAGTGGAATAAACACTGGAACAGAAATCTGGAGGTCTCAGTTCTGGGGCCAGCTCTAACGTAAACAAGATGCCTCAATCTGTTTCTCCCACTGATGAAACGAGGTTAAGCCTGATGATCACCAAGGTTTTTTTTCCTGATCCTAAAAATACAATGACTTACTCTACAATGCCATTCCCATTGTACTTACTTCAGAGTGCTCAAAATGAAAATATTTTTGCTATAAACACATAAACATATACCCACCCATCCTTCATTCTTACAGAACAAGTCAACCAATTCACCAACTCTTAGAAGAGAACAAAGAGGAAGTCCGTGGGTAATATAATTCCAACACCTCAAAGTCCTGGGTTTGCCAGGAAATAGCATGACTAATCTTCTCTCTGTACAAAATACGTATTTGCTTTTTCATAATGCCTCCCATCATGTCACTGCTGTTGCATATGAGGCTTCTAGTAATTACGATAACTTCCAAAAACAAGGAGGTCACTTTTCAGAAATCCGGAGCCCCTCAGAGAGACTGAATGGCATGTCATCAGTTGTCTCCACCGGCACGTTGCTCCTACCAAACTGGCATGGATAATGGTGGGTGTGGTGACTTGAAATGAATCCATCTGCCATCCGGCTGCAGTGACAGCCATCTGAGGGCAAGACGTTACTGGAGTTACCAAGGTGCGAATGGTAAACACCGTGGAATGAGTCTTGAGTCGAGTGGTAATGGCCGGCTCCCGCTGAGGTGGATGCCGAGCTCTGGTAAGGGCCATTACACATAATACAAGTTTGGAAGCAAGTCTTCCTGCCCAAACCTCGGTGAATGTCCAGTTTGGCAATGAGGGGTTTCCCAACATTCACCTCCTGCTTCTCCTCTACGGTATCTTCCAATCCTGAGTACTGATATGACAGGCAGACTGTGAAGATCAGATGTTCCTGAAAAGGAAAAGAATTATTTTTATCAACCGTGAAAGCATATCAATCATAGAGTAATACTGACAAAAACAAATACACACGTGATCACACAACAACAACACACACTCTCACTCCCCTTTCCCAGGTTCCAAATCCTCAAGGCTCGTTTGCACCTTCCCCACACGAAGAAAGGCCAGCTATAATCACCTTCCCTTTCCCTCATCCAGTACTTAAAGTTCTTGCTACTGACAGAAGCCAGAATCACAGAGATCTTGTACTGTATTCCGGATGAACAGTTTAAAGGCATCTTCCAAGTAGTGGGGTTTGGGAAAATTACCCTTCCCTACTAGTGGAGATGGAGAATGATCCTTTAATGAAGAAACCTGGCTTTACAGCTATGCCAAAAGTTTAGCTGTTTTAAAAAACATGAAATAATAATCCACAGTCCTAGGTGGAGAAGTATAACTGAATCAGATCATAAGGTTATTTCAAAGACAAAGGAGACTGTAGGTAAGATTAGCTATAAACAGGGTGACAATAGTCTGTCTTTTGTTCCTTAACTAGGAGATGATTATTTGGAGATGCAAAGGTATTTAAAAGCAGACTATGCAGGCGCCTAGGTGGCTCAGTCCTTACGCGTCTGCCTTCGGCTCAGGTCATGATCCCAGGGTCCTGGGATCGAGTCGGGCTCCCTCCTGGAGGGGAAGCCTGCTTCTCCCGCTCCCACTCCCCCTGCTTGTGTTCCCTCTCTCGCTGTGTCTCTCTCTGTCAAATAAATAAAATCTTAAAAAAAAATAAAAAATAAAAAATAAAAGCAGACTATGCTCTTTATTTCTAACTTTTCAACAATATGGAGACTAATCACATGTACTCTCACACAAAAATCCTCAGGCCATTACCAGGGACAGAAGAGAATATGACCAGGGCCACTGATAAGACTCACTGTGTATCACTTATCTCTACTTCAATTTAATACCCAGTGAAGCAGTTCATCTATAAACTAATACAACTGTCACATGCCAAAATGAATTTTCACTTTCATAAAGTCAGTAGTTAATAAACAGGAAAAGTATTAACCTTTAATTTTTGCAGCGAACTGAGCCTAGTGTAGAGGCAATGCTTGGGAAGATCCTTAGATACTAAATAGCTGCCAGTTTCTTCAGGCGTCCCTTTATTTGCATCTTTTGGATCAATATCTAAGTCCTGTGAAAATCAGTGGATGTTATTAATGAAATCAATTAAAGTCACAACATTGTCTATGACAGTAAAATATCTTAACAGGTATTGTCCTCTTATGAATTTTGGCCTGAATAGGTAAGCCCATAGACAGGACTAAAGAAATAATAAAAACAACATTTTAGAGTATAACAGGAATTCCAAATTCTGCACAGATACACTTAAAAAGTTAGCTCTGCAAGGATAGTTACTTTCAAACTATCCCTACAAACACTTCTTAATCCTCTCAAGCTTCCTTTTAAGTTCCAGCCCCGTTAGACTGTGACTCCTGGATTCTCACCCTGCTCACTCATCACTTTTGGGAAGGTGCGGGCGGATTTATATGATTCATATATTTAAAAAGAATAAATGGACATGTACAAGCAGTCCTTCCCTTTTCCTTCTTTAAGAGCCAACCCCTGGGTAAGAGCGGGAGATCTGTTCTGGAACGTCTGAGAGAAGGCCTCAGGCTCTGCCCTGCCCAATGCCCAGGAGGCCCATCTGAGTCCAGCGCTGTTACGGCTGGTAGACAGACCTGTCTAATTCTGGGGTTCAGTGCTGGACCATTTGCTCTCACACTAAGCAGTGTCCTCCATGAAGTCTTTATCAGTAGCAAAGGTGATGTTCTGGATTTGTCTTGCTCCTTGCTTACTTCTCAATTTACTACACTCATGTAGGAAAGAGGGGTATATTTATTGGCTTCTTTAGGCCAACATGAAATAAATATCATATCTTAATTTACGGAAAAACAGAACTAAATTTCTATGCTTCCAATATACTACCATGTTACTTCTTCATATTTGATACCCTACTTAGGGTAAAGGAAATTAAAGGCTTCTTTCCTGGGTGAACTTTAGACATTCCTAAATTTGATAAATTTAAGGTATTTTAGGGATTAGTTTTTAAATATTTTCACCATTGTTACTAAAATACAAATAAATATTTATATAAATGGAATATATAGGTATTCGTATTTCCCTTACATTCACCATCAACTTTAAGTTTCCAAATGTTTAGTCTTTAGTAAGTGAGGCTACACTGTGCTATTCTGGATCAAAGAAGAAAGGGGGCTCTTACAAGAGGAAAATCGGTGACATACGCATCGCACATCAGTACGTCGGGTGGCTTGTGGACTATGCTTGTGTAGATGATCATGACGTTGGAGAACTCGGCGGCAAACCCGAGCTGAATCTGAACACCGCACTGAAATTTAAGACACATACTTTCTGGGAGTTCTGAAAAAGAGCAAAAAGAACAACTTACAAATAATCCCTTGAGGAGCGCTTTGGTAAGTTTTCTGTTAAGCAACGGACAATTGTTCTTTATGGGGCAAAATAACAGTGAGAGCTTTTGCTTTCGCTTAAAAATGTTCTATAACTAACACATTGTTCAAAGACACACAAACACACATGCATGCACTTAAAGAAAGAGAAAAAGCCCCACATTCTGCTGGTCAAGCAAATAAAAATCTTTCATTTACTATTTCCTTCCAGTTCTCGTCCTTCTGCATATGTAATTTTTACAGTGGTAATCAAAAGTATCCATACAATTGTAGGTAACTTTTCACCGTTGCCTCAATCTTCATGAAAATAGTTTTTAATAAAGCATAGTGTCACTGAATATTTGTTACTCTGAACAATTCCACTACTCTTGAATATCTGTAATATTTCTGGGTTTTATTATTTTTCTATCATAGTCAGTGTTTCTTATACATATGTACTTAATGCTTAAACATTATTAGATATAGTTGCTCGATGGTTCCTCACACATGTGATGTTCTCCATTTATACAGAATATAAATAGATTTCACCATAACATTTCCAAAATGAAGTAATATTAATTTTCAAAGTGTTTACCTAGTTGATGGGATTAAAAAGGAAAAACTACACTATCATAATTTTATCTTCTCTAATTACTTAAGCTTACCATTTTCTATATTTATTTCTTAATTATTAATATATTCTCAATTGTGTAGGCTGAATTTGCATCCTTTGATGATTAACTGAGGCAGTTTTTTTTTTTTTTTAAGATTTTATTTGACAGAGAGAGACAGTGAGAGAAGGAACACAAGCGGGGGAGTGGGAGAGGGAGAAGCAGGCTTCCCACTGTGCAAGGAGCCCGATGTGGGACTTGATCCCAGGACCCTGGGATCATGACCTGAGCCGAAGGCAGACGCTTAGCCATCTGAGCCACCCAGGCACCCCTAACTGAGGGAGTCTTAATGTTTTTCCTTTTACCATTTTGCATGAGCTCTTTAACATAAAAAATGCCAAATCTGTTACAAAAAAAAGTGCTCTCTTTCCAAACTACTCCACATCTCTAGAGCCTGTTTGCCTTTGGTAAGATGACATTTACCCATATCTAAAAGATAAGAAATAAGTATTATTTTAAGACCACAATCTTTTCATTATGTTTTAAATATTTAGGCCACGAACTCTCATGCAAATGCAGTTATGTTCTGAGTATCACTCATTCACTCACTCACTCAACAACAATTTTACTGAACACCTACTATGTGCCAGGCATGGTTCAAAGTAATGAGCAAACTGAAAAATACTGGACCAGCCCACGTCTAAAGTTTCTTTTTTTTTTAATTTGAAGATCTAATTGGCTTTATTAGGCAATTCATGAATTGGGCAGCATCTCATCCACCAAGTAAAGAGACGCTCCCTTAGTTTCATTTCATAAAAGGTGTTTTTTTACTATTGATCTTTACCACCATGATTTTGTTACTGTTGTTGTTTAGAGGTTTTTTAAAGGAAAAGAATCAATTTCAATTACTTATCCAATTATCTGGAAAGCCAAGACAATATATTTATGGCATTTTATATTTTAATGTGCTTTAACATATCTAACCAAAAATGTATCTTAGAGAACAGACTATTATGAAAAGAAAGATATTATATAGAAGTTCACCAAATACAATTTTCAACTATCTACAATAAGGGATTCACCATACAGATATTTGGGACTCAGAGAAAATCCAAAATCTTCATTTCAGTCAATAATTTAAACTTACCTTTTCACTAAATCACATAGAATTACCAAAGGTAATTAAGTTATAGATATGATTTCCACCTCACCTTCTCTTTTCTTGCTCACCGACTCACTTATTCAAGAGTTGAAAAGAGAGAATACTAATACTGATGAGCAGATAGTATTTACTGACCAGCATGCTTGTCCCTTTACATGTGTGATAGCATTCAGTACCAACAACCCTCCCAAGTATTATTTCTTATCCCCATTTATATATAACATGTTTATCAAGTGGTAGAGACAGGATGAGAACCCAGGCCTGTCTGATTTTTCAAATAGCATACTTCCAACAGCTCACAATATAATGCAATCTAAGGGACTGTATATTAGATAAGTTGTTTAGTTTTGGGTTTGCCCACCAGGCTAAAATGTTTTCACCACAAAATTGAGAGGAAAACTATTTATCCAGGAGGAAAAAAACCTCCTTCATGATTTAATACAGTATGTTATAGAAAAACCTCATAAGAACCAGGCTTCACCATACCATGTGCTTTGGCCCACTGCAGATTCCGTACCAGAGACTCCGCAGAATATGCTGTTCCCTGAATTGGGTCAGTAAGTGCTCTCTTTTCAGACAAGCTACTCCGAATCTCTAGAGCCTGTTTGCCTTTGGTAAGGTGACATTTACCCATATCTAAAAGATAAGAAATAAGTATTAAGACCACAATCTTTTCATGTTTTAAATACCTAGGTCAAGAACTCTCCTGCAAATCCAATTATGTTCTCAGTATCACTCACTCATTCAACAACTATTTTACTGAACACCTATTATGTGCCAGGCAAGGTTCAAAGTAATGAACAAACAGAGAAAAATATTGGGCCAGGCCACTTCTAAAGACCCCCCTTTTAGCTTTTATCTTCCATAATTCTATTATCATATCCCTAATATTCTAAGCCTTAAAATTCACGAAGAACTGAAAGTATACTTTTTTTTTTTTTTTAAGATTTTCATTTGAGAGAGAGAGAGAGAGAGAGAACAAATGGGGGGGGGGAAGGGAGAGAGAGAGAAGCAGGAAGCCCGACATGGGGCTCGATCCCAGGACCCTGAGATCATGACCTGAGCCAAAGGCGCTTAACCAACTGAGCCACCCCAGGTGACCCTGGAAGTATATTTCTTTACTGAAAGGGTAGCCATGATAATTTTATGTCTATACTCTGTTGAGAAATACATGTATCTAGTAAACAAATGACTACTTATCTATGAAAAAGGTAAGATATCATGCCATCTTTACCTCAGATATTTTTAAGAAAGGAAATAATATGTTATAACCACTGATATGGCTAAAGCACCACCACTCCTCTCCCCCGACTCAAAATAACCACTATCCAATGTAGTATATATATTCTCATGCATATTTTAATTTTCACTCAGGCACAGGCACTGGCAAGTAGTTTATGCTAATGTTTTAGTTTTTTTTTTTTTTTAAAGATTTTATTTATTTATTTAAGAGAGAGACAGATATAGCGATAGAGAGCATGGGCTGGGGAGGAGAGGGAGAAGCAGGCTCCCCGCCGAGCAGGGAGCCTGATGCGGGGTTTGATCGCAGGATCCTGGAATCATGACCTGAGCTGAAGGCAGACGCTTAACTAACTGAGCCACCCAGGCGCCCCTAATGTTTTAGGTTTTGAACGTAACAAAAATGTTATGCTACATGCATGCTCTATAATGTGTTTTCATTCAACATGTTTTAGGCAAAGACTTGTGACTATTGATAAATGTCAATTTAAATTTACAAAGCCATATATATCATATTCTTTAATATGAACAAATTACAGTTTCTCTTACTTCTGTATATATTATTAATTATTAATAAATAAAGTTATAAAGTAATAATATCTGGTCTTTGGTATGTAGTTACTTATCTGGAAAAAACAGAAGTAAAACTAAGATTCTTAAATAGAAGAATCTATTCTTAAATAGAAGCCAAATATAAAAACCAGATAAAAGCAGAACTTTTCCGGTTGAAGCAGGATGGAGGGAGGAGGTCAAAGCTCTGGCTGGCTATGTTAAATGGGAAAGTGGTTAAGTCAGGTGATCCAGCTAAAAGATCTACACTGATAAAAACATGAAAATAAACAAAGTGACTCACAGCTCTTAGTGAAACACTCACATACCTTATACTCCACCTGCCATCTTTGGAACACCCATGAAACTCCATTTCTCATGGGCTGGTTTGCAAAAGGATTGCCTTTTGGCATGGCTTTTAAAATGGCATTTCAAAAAATACCTGGCAGTCTACCGGGATAATAGGATATACTTGTTTGGCACCTGACAGAAGCATAACATTATCCCAAGAAGGAAAGGGAACAGAAGGAAATGGAAGACATGATGTTAGCCCTCTAGGGTCATGTCCCGAAAGCAGAATTTAAAAACCATTAAGTCCATCAAGAAAAAAATGAACCCAGCCTTTTCCACCCGAATCTCAAAATTTCTGCAAAGTTGGATCTGTCTGATCCTGGGAGAGGCTGCTCTCTGGACAAGGTTTTCTGCAAACAAGCTGACAGGGCTGCACCAGGCCCGAGGCAGAGATGAGGCACAGAGCTCTGAGGATGAAACTTTACTGATTTCAGCCATGCCCGGGACCAGCCTTGCAGCTCGAGTCATGCTGTATAGTTGGTGCAAAGCTCAGTCACCAGGAAGACGAGGAGGAAGGAATGAAACAGGAGTGCTGAACGTTCTAGAAAAAACTGTTTTATCAAAATACATACTAACTCCAAACCTGCACAATAACAGTAGGAATAAAATAATTACCAGAGAACCCTGAGTAGCTTTCTCTTTTTTATTTTACCTTCTGCAACTTCATCCAGTAACACAGTAATTTTCTTGTCTTCTAATAATCTATCTTTTAAAAATTTCATGAAAATTCCATTTGCCAACCCAGAATGCTGGATTTCAAAGGCTTCTGCTCCTTGACACCTTAAACACAGCAAAAAGACAGAAATTTTTTAAAAAGTAAACACTTGCCCCATGGGGCTTGTGTAAACACTGATGAACCTCATTTGCTTCTCTGCCTCTCGCATGACACCCTCATTACAGAGCTGACCTTTCAGCAGGAGCTAAATGCTCTGGGGCTTAGTAAAAAGAAGATGCCGAGACGTGAGGAGCTAAAGGCAATTATTTAACTCATTTATCCTTTCAAGAGTATCAAGGATGGAAATTTATGCCTACATTTCTATGGATATATCTAGGCTTCTAATCTATAACCAAAAAGAAGTCATCGAAAAATGAAGGTATCTCAAACAGGAATGTAAAACCTCCTTACGTGGCGTATCCAAACACAATATTGGCGGTGACTTTTAGCGCGTCCAAGATTGGGATGGTGTCATCATAGTCATTTCTGTTTAAAAGGGAGGAGGGAGAAGGGCAGACACAAATGTGAAAGAAGTTCAACAGCATTTTAAAGAGAGCATAAATAATAATGAAGAGGTGAAATCTGATAACACTAATCTATTATACATAATTGAAGATTATAGATTCAAAATTCCTTTATCAAATCAGGTACATATTTACCCCAAATAATCTAGGGCTCCTCTGCTGTTGAGACAGCAGACAGTCACATCATCTTTTCTCTGGTTAGCTTTAAAACTGGAGTTACATCTGAACTCTAGCACTGGTTTCTGATCGGTAAATGCTGAGCAAGCACAAAACTGTATTTCTGAGAGGAATAATCACTGGTTCTGTTTCTCAGTAACCCAGTGACAAACAGCTTCAAACACCTGGTCTGGCTACACTTTCTGTATCTGCGAGACCAGGACTGACAGAAGCCCCACCTCTATGCGGGCTGTTTCTGTCCATTTCTGGAGAAATAACTGCAGTGATGACTAGAGACATCTACAGGCATTCTGAAGAGCTGAACCTTCTGGGGTATGAATAAATACCCATACCCTTCAGTTCCTCACTTTTGTTCTATAACAAATAGGAAAAAGGTTAACGTAATTAACTACATATAGAGAAAACCTATTTCCTCCTAGTTTCCTTCTTGGTCAGCTTCAATCTCACAGTTACAAACTCACAAGCTTAAGTGCTTCTTGGCATTCCTAGGTTTCGCTGTCAAGGCTGATATTTACCTAACGTCCACGAGCTTTGTTGAACAAAGATGAGGCAGTTTACCTTTTCCTACACATGTCCAACAAGAACACGTTAAGTCCAGTTTCCTTTTCTTGCATCAATTTCAGTATATTTTGTACACACAGACAGTTTTCAGACCTGTATGGATTTGGAGCATCAACAGGGACCATAAAGCTGTTGCCGAAGTTTTCATAACCATGCCCTGCATAATATAATAGTCCTGGAAAGGAAAACGGAGGAGGTAAACATTAATTCTAAACTGCACTCTGAACATGCATGTAGCACGCTTTAGGGAAAAAACCAGACTCTGTTTTCTTAAAGTTAACGCAAGCTTATTTAAGGATACCCAATTATAAAAACAATGTTAACTAAATTCGAAGACAACAGTCTTCAAGTACTGTATTTTTTTTTTTTTAAGATTTTGTTTATTTATTTGACAGAGGGAGACACAGCGAGAGAGGGAACACAAGCAGGGGGAGTGGGAGAGGGGGAAGCAGGCTTCCCGCGGAGCAGGGAGCCCGATGTGGGACTCGATCCCAGGACCCTGGGATCGCGATCTGAGCCGAAGGCAGGTGCTTAACGACTGAGCCACCCAGGCGCCCCAAGAAAAGATTTTTTAAA